>NW_026867968.1:1047314-1124222 GCF_020745735.1 Hemiscyllium ocellatum | reverse complement strand
CCCCCTTCTCTCTGTCCCCCTCTCTTTATCCCCTTCTCTCTGTCCCCCTCTCTTTATCCCCTTCTCTCTGTCCCCCTCTCTCTTTATCCCCTTCTCTCTGTATCCCCTTCTCTCTGTTCCCCTTCTCTCTTTAGCCCCTTCTCTCTGTTCCCCTTCTCTCTGTTCCCCTTCTCTTTATCCCCTTCTCTCTGTCCCCCTCTCTTTATCCCCCTTCTCTCTGTTCCTCTTCTCTCTGTCCCCCTCTCTTTATCCCCTTCTCTCTGTTCCTCTTCTCTCTGGTCCCCTCTCTTTATCCCCTTCTCTCTGTTCCCCTTCTCTCTGTTCCCCTTCTCTCTGTTCCCCTTCTCTTTATCCCCTTCTCTCTGTCCCCCTCTCTTTATCCCCTTCTCTCTGTTCCTCTTCTCTCTGTCCCCCTCTCTTTATCCCCTTCTCTCTGTCCCCCTCTCTTTATCCCCTTCTCTCTGTTCCCCTTCTCTTTATCCCCTTCTCTTTATCCCCTTCTCTCTGTCCCCTTCTCTTTATCCCCTTCTCTCTGTTCCCCTTCTCTTTATCCCCTTCTCTTTATCCCCTTCTCTCTGTTCCCCTTCTCTTTATCCCCTTCTCTCTGTTCCCCCTCTCTCTGTCCCAACTTGCTCTGTCACCCGTCTCTCTGTCCCCACCGTCCCCGCGCTCTCTGTCCACCCCTCTCTGTTCCCCTCTCTGTCCCCCTCCGTCTGTCCCCACTCTCTGTTCCCCTCCCTCTGTCCCCCTCTCTCTGTCCCCCTCACTCTGACCCCCCCGTCCCCTTCACTCTGACCCCCCTCTGTCCCCCTCCTTTTATTTCCCTCTCTCTGTCCCTTCACTTTCTGTTCCATTCTCTCTTTCCCCCTTCTCTCTGTTCCCCCCTCTCTCTGTCCCGACTCTCTCTCTCTTCTCTTTCTGTTCCTCTCTCTCTGTCCCCCTCTCTTTATCCCCCTCTCCCTGTCCCCACTCTCTCTTTCCCCGCTCTCTATTCCCCTCTCTCTGTGTCCTCTTTTTGTCCCCCTCTCTGTCCGCAAACTCTCTGTTCCCCTCTCTCTGTCCTCCTCTCTCTGTCCCCTCTCTTTGTCCATCCTCTCTCTATCGCCCTCTCTCTGTCCCCATATCTCTGTCGCCCCTCTCTCTGTCCCCCTTCCCCTGTCCCCCCTCTCTCTGCCCCACCCTCGCTCTGTCCACCCTCCATGTCCCCCTGTCTTCTGTCTCCCCTCTCTCTGTCCCCCTCTCTCTGTCTCCCCTCTCTCTGTCTCCCCTCTCTCTGTCCCCTTCTCTCTGTTCCCCTCTCTATGTCCATCGTATCTTTGTCCCCCCTCTCTCTGTCAACTTCACACTGTCCCCCACTCTCTCTGTCCCCCACCTCTCTGTCCATAATCTCTCTGTTCCCCTGTCTTTGTCCCCCCCTCTCTGTCACCCTCACTCTGTCCATCCTCTCTCTGTCCCCCCTGTCTCTGTCACCCTCACTCTGTCCCGCCCTCTCTCTGTCCCCTCCCCGTCCCCATGTCTCTCTGTCCCCCTAATTCTGTCGTTCTCTCTCTGTCACTCCCCTCTCTGCCCACCCTCCCTCGGTCCCAACCTCCCTCGGTCCACCCTCTCTGTTCCCCTCTCTCTCTCCGACTCTCTCTGTCCCCTTCTCTCTGTTCCCCACTCTCTGTCCCATCCCTCTGTGTCCCCCCCATCCCTCTGTCCCCCCCATCCCTCTGTGTCCCCCCATCCCTCTGTGTCCCCCCATCCCTCTGTGTCCCCCCCATCCCTCTGTCCCCCCATCCCTCTGTCTCCCCCCATCCCTCTGTCTCCCCCCATCCCTCTGTGTCCCCCCATCCCTCTGTGTCCCCATCCCTCTGTGTCCCCCATCCCTCTGTGTCCCCCCATCCCTCTGTGTCCCCCCATCCCTCTGTGTCCCCCATCCCTCTGTGTCCCCCATCCCTCTGTGTCCCCCCCATCCCTCTGTGTCCCCCCATCCCTCTGTGTCCCCCATCCCTCTGTGTCCCCCATCCCTCTGTGTCCCCCCATCCCTCTGTGTCCCCTCCCCATCCCTCTGTGTCCCCCCATCCCTCTGTGTCCCCCATCCCTCTGTGCCACCCCATCCCTCTGTCCCCCCATCCCTCTGTGTCCCCCCATCCCTCTGTCCCCCCATCCCTCTGTGTCCCCCCATCCCTCTGTGTGTCCCCCATCCCTCTGTCCCCTGTCCCCCATCCCTCTGTCCCCCCATCCCTCTGTGTCCCCCCCATCCCTCTGTGCCCCCCCATCCCTCTGTGTCCCCCCATCCCTCTGTGTCCCCCCCATCCCTCTGTCCCCCCCATCCCTCTGTCCCCATCTCCTAGTCCTTTTCTCTCTGTTATACTCTCGCTACCCACAACTCTGCCCCCCCTCTCCCTGGCCCCCCCTCTCCCTGGCCCCCCCTCTCGCTCTCCCCCCTCGCGCTCTCCCCCCCTCGCGCTCTCCCCCCATCTCGCGCTCTCCCCCCCTCGCTCTGTCTCCCCCTCGCTCTGTCTCCCCCTCGCTCTGTCTCCCCTCCCCACCGTCCCTCACCTCTCTTGCACTCTCCATCCCCCTCGTCCTCCCCTCCCTCTCCCCCTCTCTTGCCCTCCCCTCTCTTGCCCTACCCCTCAATCGTGCTCCCCCTCTCTCCCATCCCCTCTCTCACCCTCTGTCTTCCTCTCGCCCTCCCCTCCCTCCCTCATCTCTCTCGCCCTCCCCTCCCTCCCTCACTCTCTCGCCCTCCCCTCCCTCCCTCCCCTCTCTCGCCCTCCACTCTAGCCTCCTCCGTTCTCTCCCCTCACTCGCCCTCCCCTCTCTCACTCCCCTCTCTCGCCCTCCCCTCCCTCTCTCCCTTGTCTCGCCCTCCCCTTTCTCGCCCTCAATTTCCTACCCTCTCTCGTCGTCCTCTCTCTCACCTTCACCCTTCTGTCGCCCTCCCCTCCCTCCCTACCCTCTCTCGGCCCCTCCCTCCCTCTTGCCCTCCCCTCTTACACTCTCCCCGCTGTCTTGCTCTCCCCTCTCTCACCCTCTCCTTCCCTCTCAACCTCACCTCCTTCACTCCCCTCTTTCGCCCTCCCCTTTATCGCCTTACCCCTCTCTCACTCCTCTCTCTCACCCTCACCCCTCTCTCACCCTCCCCTCCCTCGCTTCCCTCTCACACCCTCACCCTCCTTCACGCCCTCCCCTCCCTCCTTCCCCTCTCTCGCCCTGTCCTCTCTCGCCCTCTCCTCTCTCGCCCTCCCTCCTCTCTCGTCAACCCCGCCCTCTCCTCTCTCGCACTCTCCTCTCTCTCCCTTTCCCTCCCTCTCGCCTTCACCTCCCTCTCCCCTCACTCGCACTCCTCTCTCTCCCCTCCCCCTCTCTCGACCTCCTCACTTTCTCGCCCTCCCACCATCTCGCCCTCCCCTCCCTTCCCTCTCCTCACTCGCTCACCCCTCTCTCGCCCTCCTCCTCTCTCGCCCTCCTCCTCTCTCGCACTCCAGTCTCTCGCCCTCCCCCCTCTCTTCCCTCCCCTCTCTCCCTCTCCCTCCCTCTCGTGCTCCTCTCTCTTGCCCTCCCCTCCCTCACTTCCCTGTCTCATCCTCCCCTCTCTCAACCTCTCCCCTCTCTCTCTCTCCCTCCCCTACCTCCCTCCCCTCTCTCGCCCTCTCCCTCTCCCTCTCCCTTTTCCTCCACCTCTCTCGCTCTCCCTCTCTCTCCCATCCCCTCTTTCACCCTCTCCCTCCCTCTTGACATTCCCACCCCTCCCTCCGTCCCATCTCTCGCCCTCCCCTATCTCACCCTATCTCTCCCTTGCCCCCTCTCTCTCCCCCCGTTCCTTCACTCTCCCTCCACCTTCTCTCACTCTTGACCCCCCTCAATCAGTCTCTCTCTCTCTCCCCCACCTTCCTCCGTTTCTCTCTGACTGAATCGCTCTCCCTCCTGTCCCTCCCTCCCCCTGTCTCAGACACATTCTGTCCCCCTGGTCCTTCCCTCTCCCTCTGACCCAGAGACTGGGGGGTGTGGGGTTGGTTGGTCGTGAGGCTGTGTGTGGGGGGGGGGTGAGATGTGGGAGGTAGGAGGAGGGGAAAATGGGGTAGAGATAGAACTGCTGGAGGGAGACAGAGACAGCAGGACAGAGAGAGTGAGGGTGAGGGGATAGGGAAGATGTGGGCAGGTGGAGAAACCGGGGTTGGGGGGATTGTGTGTGAGAGGGGAAACAATGGAGTGTGAAGAGGAGAGATGATGAGAGAGAGAGAGAGAGAGAATTGAGCAGAAAGAGTAGGGGAGAGGTAATGGGGAGGCCAGGTTGGAGTTGGGGGGACAGAGGGAGTTAACCCCAGCTCCTGAGCTCAGGGCGCGGTGCCCTCCCCTTCCCTGAGGACCAGGACTTGGGGCTGAGTCTGTCTCTCTCCAGCTCAGCTTCTCCAACACAAAGACACACAACAACATCGGTCCCTCTGCTGCTCGGCACGCTTTCATCAGCATTTTTATTGGTTACAAATGAAAGTGATGGATACAGTCAGTGGGATGGTGCCTTTTCTCACTGGCCCCTGAGTTGTGAGAAACATTGAAATGTTTCCCTGTAACCCTCCTGTAGGATAAGGATGGACAAACCAGCGCTCCCCTCAGTCTGTTACCATAGCGACAGGCTGCTCCATCGCTGAAACACTGAACTGAAATGAGAAAATCCCGGATGGTGTGATTAATGAGGGAATTTGATGGATGGATGGATTTGGGTGAAGGGATATTTCAGCACATTCTTCAGCTGCTGCCTGAACTTAGTCTGGGTCACGGCATAAATCGCGGTGTTTGTGCAGCAACTGAGGAGCTGCAGCATGAAGCCTAATTCCCGCACAAAGGGATGGATATACACAGAGTCATACCCAATATTATACATCCGGTACCATACGGAACGCACCATTAGCACTGACCATAACAGGATGAAATTGGCCGAGATCACAAGCAGTAAAATGATGGATTTTTTTCGGTTTCTCATTTCTGTGTCAGCCTGAGCGTCCCCATTGGTGTGAGCGCGGAGTCTCCTGCGGGCTCTGCTGGTCACTAAAATGTGTCTGACGGTGAGAACATTGAGCAGCAGAATCAGGAGAAATGGGACACACGGGGTTAGAATGTGGTGGAGGAACTCGATTGTGACCCAGACACTGGAGGATAGAACAGCGCCTGTTACATCACAAAACCAGGGGGTGTTCCACAGCCCATACCGAGCCGTGAGCATAAAATACCAGAAAATGTTCTTTAAACAGCTCAGCACAGTCACTGCTCCCAGAACCACAGCCGCCGTTTTCTCACTGCAATATTTACTTTTCAGCTTCTGGCAACAAATGGCCACAAACCGATCAAAGGTGAAAGTGACGGTGAACCAGACAGAGCAGTCAGTGGCTGCATAAAGCAGGACGGCGTGGATATTACACACGCGGACGGCGTCCCTCAGGAAATAAAACTGTTCCCGATAAACAATGGGAATGTGTCTCAGGATCAGGTCGAGGATAATGACCAGGAGATCCGCCGCTGCCATGGCCCCCAGGTAACGTCTGACACATGGAGACAATCCACAATCTTTATAAAGCAGGACGTAGATGGTCACTACGTTAACTGTGAGGAAGGAAAACAAACCCATTATCCATCAGCCTGGAGGCAAAGGGACCCGTTTGATCGGGGACCCAGTGAGATTTCCAAATGTGTCCCTGTATTCAGGGATTTATTAAAATAATTGGAGCTGGAATAACAAATGGGAAGGATGGAATTACTGACAAAAATGTGACATAAACCACAAGAAACCCACCCTCCCCAAACACACACAGACACATCCATAAGGACAGATGGTTTCTAGAACATTCCCACACACCTGATCACTCGAGAGCAGACACAGGTCACTCCTTCCCAGTTCCTAATACGGAGGGTGGAAATGTTGCTGTCCTGAAGAATTCTCTCCCAGTTTCCTGAAGACAGATGGAGTTTGGGAATTTCTGTATTTTGGTCTAAATTGTGGTCGATCCTGTGTCGTGAGGAAATGTAATTTCCATGAAAATGTATTCACCCCTTTAACTGCCTGAGGGGCCTTCGGAACAGTGTCTCCCTCTCCCTGGAACGGGATCTCTTCCCTCGGGATCTTATCGTTTGTTCAATTCACTGACGTCCGGCCGTTCACAAACAAACAATGTCAGGCACAGAACGTTCCGGGGAATGTCAGTTATAGAATGTCAGGGACAGAACGTTCCGGGGAATGTCAGTTATAGAATGTCAGGCACAGAACGTTCCGGGGAATGTCAGTTATAGAATGTCGGGGACAGAACGTTCCGGGGAATGTCAGTTATAGAATGTCGGGGACAGAACGTTCCGGGGAATGGCAGTTATAGAATGTCGGGGACAGAACGTTCCGGGGAATGGCAGTTATAGAATGTCAGGGACAGAACGTTCCGGGGAGCTCCATGACCTGTCCATCACCTTTCCCTCCATCCACCCCACCAACATGATGTATTGTGCACAGCCTACAGATCTGTCCAGTACCGGAGCTGTGCAGATCATAGCAGGGCACTAATGTGGGAACCTGGAACAAATATCCATCCAGCACGGGGAGCTGCACTAACCACATCATTGCATTATCTACAAACCTCAACCAGACAGTCTGACCAGCACAGAGACCTGTGCAGTGATCACCCGTGAATTAATCTGTAACCCAGGAGCAGTTACCCTCCCAGCATGTAGGGCTGTGTACACCACCCCAGTGCATTGTTCTGTAACCCAGGAGCAGTTACCCTCCCAACATGGTGGACTGTGTACCCCACCCCAGTACATTGCTCAGTAACCCAGGAGCAGTTACCCTCCCAGCATGTTGGACTGTGTACCCCACCCCAGTACATTGCTCAGTAACACTGTGTTAGATCCCTGCCCAGTGTGGGGAAACTTGCAGCCCATGCTGGAAGTGACAGGATGTTCAGCTCCCATCCATTTGCAGTTGCATATCTCCATTGTGCCATGATAAGGGAGTGCTGTGGGTGTGAACATCCCTGCCAGAGAGAGATGGCGGGGGAATCAGTTTAAATATCACCACATGGGAGGGGTTTGGGTTATAGACAGAGAGGGGGAGACTGAGAGACAGTGTCATGGAAGGATGTGTTCCCAGGTTTCAGAATGCTGAAATATCGACACTTCGATAGCATCCTGTAACATGAGCCATACTTCCCAGGAAAGATGGGAAAAGGGACATTGGTGTGAGGTCAGATGAAACAACAGCTGCTGTTTGGTTTTGAAATTACGTTTATGTAATTTTAATAAGTGTCATATTGAAACAGTATATTGCTGTAGAGTTGGAGTAGGGTAATAAGCAGTGAGGAGAAAGTGGCTCCCAGAGTTGTGAATAGTTGATGTAAAATGTTCACTTTCAGAGTTAAAAAAATACATTGATATTTTTTGTTTAAACAGTGGAATTTGGGAGTTCTCTATCACTCATATTTCAACAGTTTACAAAGTAAAGTGAGCATTTCTTTATGTTTAATTTAAGTTACCAGATAAGCTTCACGCTGTGCCCTAACAATTGCTGTGTGTGTATCTGTGTGTCTCTGTGTGGGTAGGTCTGGCAGTCTCTGTGGTGCTGAAAGTGATACAATGCCACCCTCTGCTGGCCTGCACATGCCACTGCACAGGCATTGGCAGAGGGTGAAAACCAACAGGGATTCATTCAGAGAGGGGGAGTGAGAGGGCAGCTGCTCACAGCACCATCCAAACTGATGTCTTATCCATGTACTGATCTAAATGTCCTTTAAACATTGTAACTGTCCCTATTTTCACCAGTTCCTCTGGAAGTTAATTCCACACAAAAGCCAGCTTCGGTCTAAAATAATTACCTCTCCTGACTTTTGTAAATCTTTTTCCTCACGCCTCAAAATATCCCTCAGTTTTGAATCCCCAACTCTCGGGAAAAGACATCAGCCCTGCAGATTATCTGTACCCCTCATCACTTTATAAACCTCTGTAAAGTTACCCCTCCATCTCATGCTCTCCAGTGAAAAATGTCCCAGCCTATTCAGCCTCTCCTTATAGCTCAATCCCTCCATTTCCAGCAACATCCAGGTTAAACTCTTCTGAACCCTCTCCAGCTTAATAACATCAAGGTCAATAATATCAAAGTGAATAGTCAAGGTATTTGCTAAGGGTACGGGGGAGTCCAAAACTAGAGGACATAGGCTTAAGGTGAGAGGGTAACATTTAAAAGCGACCTAAGGGGCACCTTTTCACCCAGAGGGTGGTGTGGCTATGGAATGAGCGGGCAGGGTGACCAGACTGGACACGGTATTCCAGAAGAGGCCTCACCGATGTCCTGTACAACCTCAACATGACATCCCAAGTCCGATACTCAAAGGTCTGACCTATGAAGACAAGTGTGTTAAACACCTTCTTAGCCACTTTCTATATCAGATGCAAATTTTAAAGAATTAAACCTGACAGCCTAGGTTTCTGTACTACAACACCACCAAAAGACCCTACTTTTAATTGTATAGGTCCTGTTCTTGTTTGATTTACCAAATCCAATGCCTGGCATTAATCCAGACTATCCTCCATCTGCCACCCCTCAGCTCAGTGTGTGATATGACTGCCACCTCCCCCTCCCCCTTCAATTTTAAAATGCCCACCCCTCTCCAGGAGGCCTGCACACTCTGGCCTTGATTTTCACAAAGACCCTGAGCTTGGTTTGCCTTGTGTGGTTAGAGGGAGGAGGGACAGATTGCAGACACAGTCGTTTGGGAGGAGAGGCTGGACAGTAATCAGCGGCCTGGTATCATTTCATGGTTTTAGGAAGAGGGCAGACACACGTTAGAGTGGGTAAGATTGATCGGTGTTTTGGGGTCAGAAATTAATCCCTTCCTTCGCCTCTGGTGTTCAGTAATAAACATCTATTTGAGACCCATCATTGGGCAGAGTGTTTCTGTGGGATTTCTTTCCCTAATATTGCAGACTACAGATAATAGCGATTAAAGATGTTCATAGTTAATTTCAATATTCAGCACGTACACTCAATATCCTACAGTTGAGACAAATATCTTGCATTTGTTTAATAATACAAAGTGTTTTTTGTAATTCAGTAATAGTAACCTGATTATAATCAATCCACACTGAGCTGGAAGCGGACACTAAAATATGACCCAAAATCTGGTTTTGGTAGTACAGTGGGCAGTGTCCGTGTCTCTGAGCCAGAGCTCTGCATTTGATTCCAATTCCTGAACTTGTGTGGTAGTGTTCCTAGCTCTGGATGAGAAGGCCTGGATTGAAGTCCTGCCTGTTGCAGAGGTATGTCACTGTATGACAGAACAGGCTGATGTACAAACACACAGGAGAATAATGTTACAGCTTTATGGGTATTGCCGAGTGGTGCTCGTGTCCCTACCTCTGGGCACAAAGGTCTAGGTGTAAATCCCAAAGAAGTGTCACCTAATATATCTGAACAAACTGATTAAAATGGATTTAGAATTGTGACTTGATGGAGAAGGAAGAGGTGTCGGTGTTGCATTTCAGAATTTAGGCCCGGGATGACTGAAAGTACAGCCATTTGTGTTGATTGAAGTCACATTTCGCAGCAGGAAAGGTTCATAAAATCTGAACGGTCATGGATAGGTTGAGTAGTCAGGGTTTTTCCCCAGGTTAGGGGCGTCCAAAACTCGATGGCATTGGTGGAAAGTGAGAGGGGAAAGGTTTTGATGAGGCCTAAAGGGCATCTTTTCACACAGAGGGTGGTGTGCGTATGGAATGAGCTGCCAGAGAAAGTGATGGAGGCTGGTACAACTATATCATGTAAAAGGCATCTGGATGCTGACAGACCTGCTGAGCTTTTCCAGCAATTTCTGTATTTCTTTTAAAAATGCATTCATTTTAACACACGTATTCTGAATATATTAGACATTTTTATTTTTTAATGAAGCAGGAACATAAAAACATATCTTCAAATCGACCTAGACCATTTTCTGCTCAGGGTATGGCTCTGTGTATCACAGGAGAAATGATGCAACGACATGGAGCAGGGAATATGATGGAGACATAGTTTGGACAATGTACATGGGATAATATCTGGACAAAGTTCTTTCAAGTAAAAATTGCAGAGTGTGTGTGTGTGTGTGTGTGTGTGTGTGTGTGTGTGTGTGTGTGTGTGTGTGTGTGTGTGTGTATAGAAAGGGAAATATTGATGATATATTTGCAATACAAAAATAGTTTGCCATTCATCTTTCCACCATAGTTGGAGTAACATTGCTCTGGATCATAAACGTGCTATTTGAGCAGATTAAAGAAACTAGCCTGACTTGTTCCTAAAACTGACCCTGACCCAGTCTGAGACCGATATCATCGGCCATATCACCGACCTGGTTACATTTAACATTTGTTGTGAGCAGTGGAGGAGTGGGATTGGAAAAGGAAAGAGTGACCCAAAAAGCCGGGGAACTATAGATCGGTGAGCCTGATGTCAGTGGTGGGTGAATTGTTGGAGGGGATTCTGGGCGATAGCATTTACATACATTTGGGAAGGTAAGGGCTGATCGGGGTAGACAACGTGGCTTTCTGCATGGGAAATCATGTCTCATTAATTTGGTTGAGTTTATTGAAGAGGTAACAAAGAAGATTGATGAAGGCAGCTTGGTTGACATTGTCTATATGGACTTCAGCAAGGTGTTCATTTAAAGAACAAAGAGCAAAGAAAATCTTTCAGCCCAGGAACAGGCCCTTCGCCCTCCAAGCCTGAGCCGATCCAAATGTACTGTCTAAATCTGTCGGTCAATCCCTGAGCATCTATATCCCTCTGCTCCCCACCTACTCCTCTGCTCCCCAACTACTCATGCATCTGTCTAGATGCACCTTAAATGAATCTGTCGTGCCTGCCTCTACCACCTCTGCTAGCAAACCGTCCCAAACGCCCACCGCCCTCTGTGTAAAGTACTTACCGCGTGTATCCCCCTTAAACTGTCTACCTCTCACCTTGAAAGCATGACCTCTCGTTATTGAATCCTTCACCCTGGGAAAAAGCTTGTCTCTGTCCACCCTATCTTTAACCTTCATGATTTTGTAAACCTCAATCCAGTCCCCCCCTCAATCTCCTTTTTTCTAGTGAAAATAAACCTAACCTACTCAGCCTCTCTTCATAGCTAGTATTTCATTCTGATTGGTAGACAGATTAATAAGGTTCGGTCACATGGGATACAGAAAAAGGTCGTCACAATTGGCTTGAAGGAAGAGGGGTATTTTTCAGACTGGAGGCTTGTGAGCAGCACTGTGCTGTAAGAATCAGGACTGAGTTCACTGCATTTCATCATTTATGTAAAGGATTTAAATGCGAATATTGGGGCCATAGTTAGTAAGTTTACAGATTACATCAGAAAGGTGGTGTAGTAGATTATCTCAGAGTACAACAAGGTCACAGATAAATGGGACAAAGGGGCAAGGAGTGACAGATGAAGCTTAATTTAGATAAAGACGAGGTTTTGTATTTTGTGAACGCAAATCAGGGCAGAAATTATACACTTAATGGTCAGGGCCTGGTGAGTGTTGTGGAACAAATGGACACAGGGCTGCAGGTACATTGTTCCTTGAAAGTGAAGTTGAATGCAGACAGTGCGGTACAGAATACATTTTACACATTTGCCTTAATCAGTCAGAGCATTGAGTATAGGAGTTGTGGTGGCATGTTGCATCTGTACAGGATGTTGGTGAGGCCACTTTAAGAATACTGCGTACAACTCTGTTTTCTGCAGAAATGACTTACACAGATGTCCCAGGACTGGAGGTTTGAGCTTTAGGGAGAGGTTGATTAGGTTGAGGTGTTTCCCCCTGGAGTGTCAGAGGTTGAGGGGCCACATTATAGAGGTTTATAAAACCAGCAGGGGCATGGATATTCTGAACAGCCATGTTCTGCTCCCCAGGATAGGGGAGTCCAGAACAGGAGAGTATAGGTTGGAGGGGAGAGGGGGAATGATTTAGAATGGACTGAAGATAAATGTTTCACACAGAGATTGGTGTATGTTCAGAAAGTGCTGTCAGAGGAAGTGGTGAAGGCGGTTACAATTGCACATTTAAAAAGTATCTGAAAGATGAGGGATATTGGCCAAATGCTGCCAAATGGAACTGGATCAGATCTGATATCTGATCGGAGTGAACAGATTGGACTGACGGGTCTGTTTCCATTCTGCATGACACTTTGATTCTATCAGAGGAATGACGAAAAATTCTGAAAGGACCTTTAAAGTGGGAATTCTCTTCACTGGAAGTTTAACTTGCCTCCATATTCACATTGGCTGAAAGCTGCATTAGGTAAATATTTGACAGAGAAGTGAGTCATGCATAATGGGACACAGACAGGAAAATGTGCCTGAGACCCCAACCTGATCAGCCACAATCTTAGTGCCTGGTGGAGAAGGTTCAAAGTGTCTAATGACTCACTCCTGTCCCTCAATCCCGTGTCCCTGTGTTCCATTCAGCCCATTAAACCTGTTAGGCAGGAGCATTTAGAGGCTACTTACTTCTATAACCTGGTTCACAGAAACAGAGGAGATCACTCGGCCCTTCATGACTGTCCCACACGCTTTGAGGTGATTTGAGAAATGTAATTGTAAAATCCAGGATAGGGTATGAAAGAGGCCCCCCATCTCTCTTTTCAGAGCTTCCCCTCTCTGAAACTTGTGCTCCATTTGTGGGTCATGTTGTAGACCCAAATTCACTATGAATACAGCCCCCATACCTCACCCAGCAATGGCTCACAAAATCCTCTGGTCTCCCTGACAGCAACATTCAATAACAGAATATCCATGAATATAACACCCACTAACTGTCCAATAACAGAATGTGAGAACATCAGACACAGGGGCAGGTCATTCACTCCCCAAGCCTGCCTTGCCTTTCACTAAGATCATGACTGCTCTGCTCTTGGTCTCAAATCCTCTTTCATACCCAATTCTTCATCGTCTCTGACAGGTCAATATCCATCTACCTCCTCTTCAAATACTTTCTGTCATCTGGCTCCCCGAACACTCTTGAGAAGCGAAATCCTGACATTCAATGCCACCTGTTTGAAGAAACCCCTTGCTGCTCCTATATCATGGCTTATTGATATGAACAAAAGAGATTAACACAAGGGGTCAGGTAAAAATGACTGGCCCTGATATCAAGGCTTCTGTTGACTTCTGTTGACATCAAGGAGCTTAACAAATCTGAACTTAATGGGAATCAGAGAAAACTCTCCAGTGTTTGGATTCAAACATGGCACAAAGGAAGATGTTCATCATCTCAGTCCTGGGTCACCTCTGTGGGAGATCCTCAGCGTAGCTTCCTCTTCACAAACATCTTCAGCTGCTTCATCAATGTCTCCCCACCCACACCCTCCCCACCATAAGATCCGAAGGGGGGATGGTCACTGAGGATTCCACAATGTTCAGAATAATTTGACGCCCCCGTCAGCTTCTGAACTGGACTGTGTCTATGTGCAGCAAGACATGGACTCCATTGAGGCTTGTGCTTTTACAGAGTCAGTAACATTCATATAGAGGACTGTCTGACACTGCACATTGCCACAGTAAAATAAGAAATCATTCCGCACCTCAAACTGGTTTCACAGGAATATGAGGAAGTCGTTCAGCCCATTGACACTGTTGGAGAAGAACAGGGACAGCCCATTCATTGCCTCCAACATATTACTCAGGAAGAGAAGGATTCTAGTGTGATGGGCCACACCAGAGCCCCTCGACAATATTTGAAGGTGGTAGCCGAGACTCTAATGTTTTCTTATTTTAAAGAAAATGTAAAGTGTCTGTTCCAGATGCAATGTGAGTGGTCAAACAACTCGATGTGAAGCATAACACCATTTACTTAAACACGATAGATGATATAAAACCAAAGAAAGAAGAATTTAGAATAATGTAATTATATTGGACAAGTTAACAGAATAATAGATCTAGGAACTAATACTAATGAACTGTTCCAATACTGGAAAATCACATGATCACAGCCCTTGACAAAAAGGAATAGTCAGACACTGAATGACACAAATATTTCTCCAATTCAGGATTTAAAAACAGCACCAAGAGAAAATTCATAGAGACTAACGGCCAGGAGACATTCACTAAAACTTTCAACTCAGTGGAGACCCCAATAATTTCTGATGTTACTGAGAAACCAAAACGCAGAAATCCTAATCTGTGAGACCTGACCATACCCATTTCATCTGCATTAAAATAAACCTGAGGCCTCACTAGTTGTTTACTCAAGTGGTCCTAACTAGCCAGCTTGGGAACGGTCATTCAATCTCTCTCGTAAAAGAAACCAGAACAAAATAACCTCTTAAAGCTACAGCATCATCACACTAGTCAGCACATCGAGCTGTCATACAGGAACCAGGGTAACTCAATCAGACCCTTGGCCCTGTCCAATCAGACGAGGAAGAAGACAGTCAGTCCCTTGAGTCACTTGCACAGGAACAGTAGGAGGCCATTCCCACCTCAATGCACTTAGAGAGGGGCAGAATGATGTAATTGATGCTGATTCCAGATGAATGACTTATGCCTGAAACGTCGATTCTCCTGCTGTGCTTTTCCAGCAAACCACGGTCTACTCTGATCTTCCACATCAACAGTCCTCTTTGTCTCCTAACTGATGCTCTAACATGATGAACAAGTGGAGCAGAGGCTGAACAGACAGACTGTTCCACTTTGCTCCTCTTAGCTCCATCTGTCATGATACACACGTGGGACTTTAACACGGTTTTCTAGTGGTGAAGAGGAAAGCCATCTGTCTTATGTGAAGTCTCAAGAAGGCATCTTCCATCTCCAAGGTCACAGTCTGGTGTTCTCTGTGTAGGGCGGGAGCTGATGGGAATGGCTACCTGTTTCAGATGGAAGGTATTGTGGCTGCTGTTGGGGATTGTGAGTAACCTGACGTTCAGTACGGGTTCACACACCGACTGCACAATAACGTGGGGTGAGTTAATTTAGGCATATAAACTATTAGGAAAGTCACGTTAGACTGATGAATGTTGATCTTGTCTAGTACACGTCCAGTTCAGTGTAACCTGTATGCCTTACTCAGTCCAAGTCTATTTCCAACCTATGGTCTGTCTGGCCGTGGTTGCTATGATCTTCCTCCACTGCTCATAAATAAAGTGTTTCCCTGTACTGAGGTACACGTGACAATAAATCAAACCAACCAATCCTGGGTAAAGTATGGAATTTCTCACCCTATCAATGTCTCTTGTGGAAATAAGTGATCACTGCCACTCCTCGTGTTTAACGTCACCGTTTCTTCTTCTCTCACGGCTCTACTGATTAAACACTCAGCTTCTTCACTCTATCCTCGTGATACCATCACTTGTGTCTGTGGTAAGGAGATCATTCCTTACAAAGGAGATCAAATCCGTAGGGAGTGTCCCAACCACGCTCTCAGCAAGGCCCTACAACAGCAGGAAGATGGCTTTACTTATGTACTTGAATCATCTTACAATGAAGGACAGCATACCATTGTCTGCACCCATTACTTACACAGGGTTTGATTCGGAGCAGTCAGCATAGACTTGTGAGTGCGAGATCATGCTTCCCAAATTTGTTAGAGTTCGTTGATGAAGTGACCAAGAAGGTTGATGAGGGATGAGCAGTAACCATATTCTCTATGGATATCAGTAAGGCCTTTGATAAGGTTCCACATGGCAGGGTGCTCTGGAGAGTTACATCACGTGGAATGCTGAGAGAACTGGCCAATTGGATACACAGTTGGCTTGATGGTAGGAAGCAGATGGTTTAGTGGAAGGGTGCTTGTCAGACTGGAGGCTGGGTCCATGGCTGTTTGTTGTCTATGATTTGGTTGAGAATGTGCAAGGTATGATTAGTAAGTTTACAGATGACACTAAAATAAGTTAACATGATCAGTGAGGAAGTTTATCAGAAATTGCAGCAGGACCTTAATCAGGCGGGGAAGTGGGCCGAGAATGGCAAATGGAATTTAATATAGATACGTGAGGTCTTGCATTTTGGAAACTCAACTCAAAGTAGGAGTTGCACGGTGAATGGGAGGGCCTTAAGGGGTGTAGTGGGCAGAGACCTTGGTATGCAGGTGCACCGTTCTCTGAGAGTGGAGTCACAGATAGACAGGGCAGTGAAGAAGGCATTTGGCACACTGACCTTCATCAGGCCGGACATTGAGTATGGAAGTTGGGAATTTATGTTGCAGTTACAGGACTTTGGTAAGGCCGCACTTGGTGTATTCTGTTCAGGTTTTGTCACGTTGTTATAGGGAGCATTTTATGAAATTATGAGGAGTGCAGAATAAATTCCCATGGACGTTGCCAGGACCCAATGGTCTGAGTTATAGAGAGAGGTTAGACAAGCTAGGACCTTTTCTATAGAGTGTAGGAGACTGAGGAGGGACCTTACAGAGCTGCATAAAGTCACAAGGGGTATGGATAGGGTTAATGCTCTCAGTCTTTTTCCAAGGTGTAGAGAATCAAGGACGGGATGGGATCAGTTTCAGGTTAGAGGGGAAGGAATAAAAGGAAAACTGGGTGGGGGGGCACTTCTTCACACAGAGACTGGTATGTGGATGTGCTGCCAGCAGATGTGGTTGACGGGGGTACATTAACAACATTTCAAAAGCATTTGGATAAATATGTGGATAGGAAAGGACTGGAAGGATATGGGCCGACTGCAGGGAAATGGGGTTAGTGTGGATGGACATTTACAAGGTGGAGTTGAACCTCCCTGTTAATTAAAACCAAACACCCAGAAAAGCTTGCCTCACCTCGTAATCTGTTAAAATATGTGTGACACAGATCTCCTACATTCCACTATTTAAACAAAAATTCACAAATTAGTGCATTAACTTTAGTAGTGAACACTGAACAGCTGTTCACAAATACAAGCCCCTCTTTTCTTTGCTACTTACTATCTGTTTCCAACTCTGTAAAAATATGCTGTTCCAACAACCCCCATATTAAACATTACAATCTCAAGACCACACAGTCTCTATCTTCCCCACTGTGCTCACTCATCCAGCAGTTGATCTCCCTGGGTCATGTATTGTTTTACTGCAAGTAGGTTTGTCATGAACATGTATCTTTGGTAGAGATGGCCAGTTAGCACTCCTGCTCTACCGCAGTTACTCTGCTGTTGGCTGGCAGTAGTTCTCTCTCTCGTGTTCAAAATGCCAAGTTGATTTACTCCTCATGATACAATAATTCTCATAATTTGCTTTCCAGCTGTCCAAACAATATTATTCTAATTCAGTTAACTTCTGGTATTCTGAGCATTATTTAAACTACTAATACGTCATCCCCACCTGCTTCACTCTATGCTGTGTCATGTTCAGGTGCTGTTTAGTTCACTCACCTACTCGGTCTAATCTCTCCCTCACCTCACTTATATAATCCAAGTGTGAGATCTCCAACTTCTGTCCAGTCAATTTAGATTTAATTAAATTCAAAGGATTTCACTTCATGTACGAAGATCAACTCAAAGGAAGTAAACGGAGTAGATTTATTTGGGGCATCTTCGATGATAAGCAATTTACTGGGACATCTTTATCCCAATCATTTGGCCAATCCTGACAGTACGCTGTTAACATAGTCTTCAGCGTCTGATGCTAACTTTTCAATGCTCCCTGGGATTCAGGATGGGATGCCCTTGATTGAAGTGCTGTATGCCTAAGCTATCCATGACTTCATTAAACTGCTGAGGGGTAAAGTGAGACCCTTGGTCTGACTAAATCTCTCTGCGGAGCCCACAGCAAGTAAAGAAAGCTACCAACTCCTCTACCTCCCTTTTTGCTTTAACACTCCAATAATGGAATTGCCTCTGGAAATCTGGGAGACACATCCATTATGATCAGCAAATAATGGTTTCCACTTTTACTTGAGAAAGGGGAGCTCCACAATTAATCAGAACCCACGTGAAAGGTTCTTCGAATGCAGGAATTGGCAACAAAGGTGCTGGTTTTTATTGCCTGTGACCTACCTACCATTTGGCATGTATGACATGTAAAACAAAAATTAACCACATCCTTGAGCATTCCAGGCCACTAGAAATGCTTCTGCACCTAAGCTTGAGTCTTCCTTACACCTAGGTGACCACCTGCAGTTAGTTCGTGTGCTACCCATAACACAGTATGCTACCAGTCAAACGATCGAGTGCACTTGGCCCATTTCCCTTCTGCACTAACCTACCGTTTTTCTCCACGTTCAGGTGTTTCCCTGCACCGTGACATCTCACAGGGTGTCAGTTACCTGAACATCAACTCCTTTGTCTTTTTCTTCCGTTTTTCCTTCCTGCTGTAACTTATGACAGTGGGATGTTGTTACTACACAGTTTGGAAAATTCTTGGTTTTTTTCTTTTAACTCCTCAGTTCCCTGGTTTTCATTTGACTTCTCCACCATAAGAGGTCTCTCCCACCTTGGATTCTATTAAATCATTCACAAGAACAAACTGTATTCCTGGGACTGACACTCTGTCACTCACTCTCACTGTTACTTCCCCAATCCTGATTTGGCACTCCAATGTGATGTTTCTGTCCCCAACCTGAATTTCTGTCCCAATTCCACAAATTATCACACTCTTGAGTAACACGTCAGAAAGAGTGAAAATCCTTCCACCTCTTGCTATTAGGGGCTGAGAGAAAGTGAGGACTGTAAACGATGGAGGTCAGAGTTGAAAAGTGTGAGGCTGGAAAAGCACAGCAGATCAGGCAGTATCTGGGAGGCAGGAGAGTTGACGTTTCAGGCACAAGTCCTTCATCAGGTAAGTGGGGGGGTAAGGGAGGGGGAAGGGGCTGAGAAATAAATAGGAGGGTGGGGGTGGAGCTGGGTGGATGGTAGCTTGCAAGGCAATAAGTAGATGCTGGTGGGGTGTGATGGTGATAGGTCGGAGAGGAGGGTGAAGTGGATAGGTGGTAGGACAGCTGGAACCCTCAAACTATACAGCATCAACATCGCCTTCACCAATTTCCAAATCTTCCCTCCCACAACCTTATGCCAGATCTAACCATTCAAATTACCAAAGCCCTCTTGAACTGTCTTAATTGTCCATCGTCCTTCCCACCTATCCACTCGATCCTCTCCTCCGAAAAATCACTATCACTCCCACCTACATCTTCTTATCGCCCTCCCAGTGACCCTCCCACCAGCCCAGCTCCTACCCTCCTATTTATCTTTCAGCCCCCTTGTCCCCCCGCCACATTCCTGACGATGGGTTTATACCTGATATGTAGATTCTCCTGCTCTTCAGATGCTGCCTGATCTATTGTGCTTTTCTGGCACCTCACTTCTCAACTATTAGTGACTGAGCAGATCCCGTATCTCAGAAAATTATAATTTATCATCCTCCCCTGCACCCCCTCCACCTTCTGAGTAAACTTTATCCACAGAGGCGAATTCTTTATAGAGCCCAGGCACTGACTCTGTACCTAGGCTGTGTACTCTCCTACAGCTCCTTGGAGACTTGGGGTCTTCTTTAACAGTTTCACTAATGCCACTGGCTTAGCCTCTTTTACCACATTTTTTCCCAAAGTATCTTCCTTCAACCCCCAGCACAGTGTGTCCCAGCTTACTGCAGTGAAAGCTCATTTTCCCAGTGCCTTTCTTAAACCATCGGCATTGTAATTGTGTGTGTTTCACTCCCTAATAGTGAGAACACCATCGGCCTTTCACCTCCTTTCAACCCCATTGGGCTTCTTTTTTCACCTATAGTAAACTATTGTGCGCAACTGTTCGCTTTGTAGTGTGTGATCCCCCCTTCTCCCAGTTTCTATTCTTCACAGGATGAAACTCCTCCCAGAAGCTAAATTTCATCTCATGCACCAATGCGTATTTACCTGCCGTTTCTGCCGCACTTCCCACTTCTTGAACTTTCTATTCATTCACATGAATTGTTATCATCTCTGGTAGTGAGCTTCAAACTCCTCCAGCAGAATAACCTCCCTTCGAGCCTCACAGGTCTAACAAAATGACTGTGTTTAATTCTTTCAAACTCAACATACACCTGATTTGATTTCGTCTCTATATTTCTGAACCTCTGCCTATATTGTTATAGTACCAATTCATAACCAACCAAAATAGTCAAATTGACATCTGCACAATCTCTTGACCCCTCATCTGCCAGTGCTGCAAATACCTCACTCCTGTGCCCACCAGTGTAGTCTGAACGAGCATGACACACAAGTTCACTGGACACACCATCTGCCGAGACATTTTGTTTTTCAAATGAAATAAAAACAGATATTGACATTTTTTTCTCACCGAAATATGACAATGTATTATCATAGCTGTATACATCCCTTCATCTCTATCCTGTTCATTTAACTTTCTTGTCTAATTCCCAACTACTGAATTTCAAATCTCTCTCTCTTTTTCCTCTATTTCCCTTTCTCTTCGCTCTCTCTCTGTTTCCATCCCTTTATTCACCTTCTAACTCCAGTTGCCATATTTGCAATTGAAGATTTTTTCTAACCCTACTGCAGTTGCCTGTTTCTCTGACACACCAAAGTGCTTGACCATCTCCGTTACAATTTCAGCTTTCCTTTTGTCTCTGGTTAAATCCAATTCCAAACTATTTGCTAATTCTAAAAAAAATCCTTCTTCTGACTTTGTAAACTTCCTTGGCAAATTTGGGAACCTCTTTAGTTATGTTAAAAAACAATTCTTTCACTTTCACTTTAACCAACCACAAGTTAACAAAATTAAATAAATTTTCCCAACGGTTTTATGTGAAGATCCAGGTATCTAATTGCAATGTATTGGAATCTGCTGGGACCTTTTGTGCCACAAATCTGTTCAAGTCTGTCCAAGTCCCCAGCAAGGCCCCAAACTGTTATGACATCAATATTGAACCCCTCTGTTAATTAAAACAACACATCCAGAAAAGCTCGCCTCGCATCATAATCTGTTAAAACATGGGTGACAGAGAACTCCTAAATTCCAGTAATTAACGAAAAGTAACAATTTATATGTATGCAAGTTAGCTCACTGAGCATGAATATTTGTTTTCAGATGTTTCGTCATCATGATTAGGTGACATCATCAGTGAGAGTCTCCGCTGAAGCGCTGGTGGTTTGTCCTGTCTCTCTATTTATACGTTTTTGTTAAGGTGGGTGATGCCATTCCCGTTTTTTTTTATTACAAGAGAAGGTAGATAGGATCCAAATTGATGTATTTATTGATGGACTTCTGCTTAGAATGCCATTCCACCGGGAACGTCCTTGCATGTCTTCGTATGTGCCTGTGGTGTTCCAGTGTAACTGATGCCCTTCTCTGTCTGTATTATGGAATATAGTGATAGTGGGTCATGTATTCTGGTGGCCAGTTGGTGTTCATGTATCCTTGTAACACGACAACAGGACCATTTCAATGGCAGAAAAATGATTTTGTATACATTGTTTAATCAATATGTGTGTGCAGATCTTTTTCATATGTGCACAACACATTCTAAATGAACAACGGAGACACAGTTATTGAAAAATGTTGCACATGATGTGTAAAATTTATAATGTGATATGTTCCCCTTCTCGTAATGTTCCCTCCTTTTCTGGAACTCTCGACTCTAATTTCTCATTCTTATCAGGTTGTGTGTTGTACATTCTTTCTTCTGGTGTCCCAACGTATTTCCGTTAATTCCCTTTCTACTGGGACTTCAATATATTGGCCTGCTGGGTTCTTTCCAAAGCTAGTGTCTGTCATATCATTGGAGATAAAAATTCTGGCATCAGACCCAGCATTTGAACACATTACCCTGTTGTAAATGCACTGTACAAAGGACCACAGCACACAGGAATTGCCAAAACATTGAGGGATGTGCATCTACTTCTTTCAATAATCTAGTTTACTCATTTTTTCACATGTCCCCATCTATATCCTCTCTCCCGTTCTCTCTTTGTATCTGTTCAAGAAATTTGCTAATTATTCTTTATGTCCCATCTCTGAAAACACCTTATTTCGATTTATATCTATTGCTCCCTTCTTGATGTGATATGATTATAATTGACAATGTCACTACAAAGACATGAGGGAGGAGCTGGCCAGAGTTAATTGGAAGGGGAGTCGAGCAGGGAAAACCACGGAGCTACAATGGCAGAAATTTATGTTGGATCATTTGGACGATATCAGAAATTCTCCCAAAAAAGATGAAACATACTCATGGGAGGACAAGGCAGCCATGAGTGATAAGGCATCAAATCAAAAGAGAAAACATACAATGTGGTGAAGATGATTGGGAATCCAAAGAATTCATTGGCTCTGAAACTACATCAGGCTGGCATCCCTGACACTGCAGAGCTCTTATTCATTGTCAGGGAGAGAAACAGAGGAAACACATTCAATTTAAACACAGAAGATGGGATTACTCAAGGGAAAAGATTCAGGTGAATTTAACAATTGAATAAAATCAGTTAAATGTTTTTACGGAATGCGTCAGATTGGAAACATGCCCTCAGCAGAATGAGAATATGAAAATGCACGTATTTCCACATCAGAAACCAGAGTAGGTCACTGAGTACAGGGCTGATGGGTGAAAGGGTCTCGATGTGAACTCGGGGACAGAGAGCAGAATTGTATTTCAGATAATGCAGCTCAAAACTGTGTATTTATGTAGTGCTGTAGACCACAGCAGCGGGAGAAGCAGAACACCATTCAACCACCATCTGTAATATCTTACCCAGGGATCATCTCCTTAGTCTGCCATGATAATCAACACGATCTGTGTATCAGCAGTGACTGTGGGTGAACATGTCAGGGTCAGAACCACATGAACCTAAACCTGCTTTTCGCATCAGAGAGCGGCGGGAGCTGGGCGGAAGTGAAGTCGGAGCGCAAAGCCGATCGGGAAGGTAAGTGATTATTATTTGAGTGGAAGTGATTACACCACAGTTGAACAAGGTGAAGACATGACTGCCAAGCTGATTCAGTGTGCTACGTGCTTGATGTGGGAGGTCAACGACTCTGGTGTGTCTGGCTCGTATAAGTGTGGAAAGTGTGTGCACGTTCAGGGAGAGAGAACAGTTTAATGCGTGGCTACAGGGATGGTGCAGGAGGGAGGGATTCCAGTATCTGGATAACTGGGGTTCTTTCTGGGCAAGGTGGGACCTCTATGAACAGGATGGTGTCACCTGAACCTGAGGGGCACCAGTATCCTTGGGGGGAGGTTTGCTAGTGTTATTTTGGGGGAGGTTAAACTAACTCTGCAGGGGCATGGGAACCTAGACTGTAGCTTTAGGGTGCAGGACCTGGAGTGTAGGGAGGTTAGGAACATGGCATCAATCTCGAAGGAGTGTGCCTCTAAACAGGAAGGTGGCTTGAAGTGTGTATACTTCAATGCCAGAAGTATACGAAATAAGGTAGGTGAACTTGCAGCGTGGGTTGGTACCTGGGATTTCGATGTTGTGGCCATTACAGAGACATGGGTAGAACAGGGACAGGAATGGCTGTTGCAAGTTCCAGGGTTTAAATGTTTTAGTAGAGTCAGAGGTGGGGGTAAAAGAGGGGGAGGTGTGACATTGCTTATCAAAGATAGTATTACAGCGGTGGAAAGGACGATGGATGAAGACTCGCCATCTGAGGTAGTTTGGGCTGAGGTTAGAAATAGGGAAGGTGAGGTCTCACTGTTATGAGTTTTCTACAGGCCTCCTAATAGCCCTGGAGACGTAGAAGAAAGGATTGCGAGGATGAATCAGGAGAAGAGTGAAAGTAATAGGGTGGTTGTTATGGGGGACTTTAACTTTCCAGATATTGACAGGGAAAGCTATAGCTCGAGTACGTTAGATGGTTCAGTGTTTGTCCAATGTGTGCAGGAGGGCTTCCTGACACAATATGTAGACAGGCCAACAAGAGGTGAGGCCATACTGGATTTGGTTCTGGGTAACGAACCAGGCCAGGTGTTAGAATTGGAGGTAGGTGAGCACTTCGGGGACAGTGACCACAATTCAGTGACTTTTACTCTAGTGATGGAGAGGGATAAGTGTGCACTCCAGGGCAAGAGCTATAGTTGGGGGCAGGGAAATTATGATGCAGTGAGGCAGGACTTAGGATGCGTGGTTTGGAAAAGAAAGCTTCAAGGGAAGGGCACAATCGATATGTGGAGCTTGTTCAAGGAGCAACTATTGATTGTCCTTGATAATTATGTACCAGTCAGGCAAAGAGGAAAGGGTCGTGTGAGGGAGCCGTGGTTTAATAAGGAAGTGAAATCCCTTGTTAAAGGGAAGAGGGCGGCCTATGTAGAGATGAGGCGTGTAGGTTCAATTGGGGCGATTGAGAGTTATAAGGTAGCCGGGAAGGATCTGAAGGGAGTGCTAAGAGCAGCAAGAAGGGGACATGAAAAGTCCTTGGTTTGTAGGATTAGGGAAAACCCAAAGGTTCTCTATAGGTATGTCAAGAATAAAAGAATGACTAGGGTAGGAATTGGTCCAGTCAAGGATAGTAGTGGGAAGTTGTGTGTGGAGGCTGAAGAAATTGGGGAGACACTGAATGAATACTTTTCGTCAGTATTCACTCAGGAACAGGACATTGTTGCCAATGTGAATATTGAGTCACAATTAATTAGAATGGATGACTTTGAGGTATGGTGGGAAGAGGTGTTGGAAATTCTGGAAAGTGTGAAAATAGATAAGTCCCCTGGTCCTGATGGCATTTATCCTAGGATTCTCTGGGAAGCAAGGGAGGAGATTGCAGAGCCATTGGCCTTGATTTTTATGTCCTCGTTGTCTACAGGAATAGTGCCAGAAGACTGGAGGATAGCAAATGTGGTTCCCTTATTCAAGAAGGGGAGTAGGGATAACCCTAGTAACTATAGGCCGGTGAGTCTCACTTCTGTTTTGGGCAAAGTCTTAGAGAGAATTGTAAGGGATGGGATTTATGAACATCTGGATTGGAATAATGTGATCAAGGAGAGTCAGCATGGTTTTGTGAAGGGCCGGTCGTGCCTCACAAACCTTATTGAATTTTTTGAGATGTTGACTGAGGAGGTGTACGAGGGTAAAGCAGTAGATGTGGTGTATATGGATTTTAGTAAGGCGTTTGATAAGGTTCCCCATGGTAGGCTATTGCGAAAAATACGGAGATATGGCATTGAGGGTGCGTTGGAGGTTTGGATTAGGAATTGGCTGGCTGGAAGAAGTCAGAGGGTAGTAGTTGATGGTAAAGGTTCATCTTGGAGTGCAGTTACTAGCGGTGTTCCACAAGGAACTGTTTTGGAATATTGCTGTTTGTCATTTTTTAAAATGATCTGGAGGAGGGGCTAGAAGATTGGGAAAGCAAGTTTGTGGATGATACGAAAGTCGGTGGAGTTGTTGACAGTGAGGAAGGATGTGGCAGGTTACAGCTGGATATAGATAAGCTGCAGAGCTGGGCAGAAAGGTGGCAAATGGAGTTCAATGTAGGTAAGTGTGAAGTGATTCACTTTGGTAAGAGTAACAAGAAGATGGGGTACTGGGCTAATGGTCGGATACTTGGTAGTGTGGATGAGCAGAGGGACCTTGGTGTCCATGTACACAGATCTCTGAAAGTTGCCACCCAGGTAAATAGTGCTGTGAAGAAGGCATATGGTGTACTGGCTTTTATTGGTAGAGGAATTGAGTTCCGGAGTCCTGAAGTCATGTTGCAGTTGTATAAGACTCTGGTGCGGCTGCATCTGGAGTATTGCGTGCAGTTTTAGTCGCCATACTATAGGAAGGATGTGGAGGCACTGGAACGGGTGCAGAGGAGGTTTACCAGGATGTTGCCTGGTATGGTCGGAGTACAAGATGATTAGGGGTTTAGATCAGGTTGACCATGAGAAACTTTTTCCATGTATGGAGTCAGCTATTACGAGGGGGCATAGCTTTAAATTAAGGGGTGGTAGGTAGAGGACAGATGTTAGGGGTAGATTCTTTTCTCAGCGAGTCGTGAGTTCCTGGAATGCCCTGCCAGTAGCAGTGGTGGACTCTCCCTCTTTATGGGCATTTAAACGGGCATTGGATAGGCATATGGAGGATTGTGGGCTACTGTAGGTTAGGTGTACTTGGATCGGCGCAACATCGAGGGCCAAAGGGCTTGTACTGCGCTGTATTTTTCTATGTTCTATGAAATACGCAGAGAAAAAATGAGGTACGAAGGTAAACTGGCCAATAATATGAAGGTGGATAGTAAAAGTTTTTTTAGGTATGTGAAAGGCAAAACAATGGTTTAGACTAAAATTGGGCACATGAAGACAGAAACAGGGGAATATACTACGGGGAACAAAGAAATGGCAGAAGAATTGAATTGGTACTTCAGATCTGTGTTCACTGGGGAAGACACAAGCAATCTCCCTGTGGCAACAGTGGCTGAAGGACCTGAACTGAAGGGAATTGGTATTGGAGAGGCTGTTAGGTCTGAAGGTTGATAAGTCCCCGGGGCCGGATGGTCTACATCCCAGGGTACTGAAGGAGGTGGCTCGAGAAATCGTGGATGCGTTGGTGATGATTTTCCAGAGTTCGATAGATTCGGGATCAGTTCCTCCGGATTGGAGGGTGGCTAATGTTATACCACTTTTTAAGAAAGGTGGGAGAGAGAAAGCAGTAAATTATAGACCAGTTAGTCTGACCTCAGTGGTAGGAAAGATGCTGGAGTCTATTATAAAGAATGAAGTTATGACACATCTGGATAGTAGTAACAGGATAAGTCAGAGTCAGCATAGATTTATGAAAGGGAAAGCATGCTTGACTAATCTTCTGGAATTTTCTGAGCATGTAATTCTGAAGATAGACAAGGGAGATCCAGTAGATGTAGTGTACCTGGACTTCCAGAAAGCTTTTGATAAAGTCCCACATAGGAGGTTAGTGAGCAAAATTAGGGTGCATGGTATTGGGGGCAAAGTACTAACTTGGATTGAAAGTTGGTTGACCGATAGGAAACAAAGAGTAGTGATAAACGGCTCCATTTCGGAATGGCAGGCAGTGACCAGTGGAGTACCACAGGGATCAGTACTGGGACTGCAGCTTTTTACAATATATGTTAATGATACAGAAGGTGGTATTAGTAATAACATTAGCAAATTTGCTGATGATACTAAGATGGGTGGCAGGGTGAAATGTGATGAGGATGTTAGGAGATTACAAGGTGACCTGGACAAGTTATGTGAGTCGTCAGATGCATGGCAGATGCAGTTTAATGTGGATAAATGTATGGTTATCCACTTTGGTGGCAAGAATAGGAAGGCAGATTATCACCTATATGGAATCAATTTAGGTAAAGGGGCAGTACAGAGAGATCTGGGTGTTCTTGTATACCAGTCAATGAAGGTAAGCATGCAGGTACAGCAGGTAGTGAAGAAGGCTAATAGCATGCTCGCCTTCATAACAAGAGATGATTGAGTATAGAAGCAAAGAGGTTCTTCTGCAGCTGTACAGGGCCCTGGTGAGACCACACCTGGAGGACTGTGTGCAGTTCTGGTCTCCAAATTTGAGAAAAGACATTCTGGCTATTGAGTGAGTGCAGCTTAGGTTCACGAGGTCAATTCCTGGAATGGCGGGATTACCTTACACTGAAAGACTGGAGAGACTGGGCGTGAATACCCTTGAGTTTAGAAGACTGAGAGGGGATCTGATTGAGACATATAAGATTATTAAAGGATTGGACACTCTGGAGGCAGGAAACATGTTTCCGCTGATGGGTGAGTGCCAAACCAGAGGACACAGTTTAAAAATACGGGGTAGACCATTTAGGACAGAGATGAGGAGAAACTTTTACACCCAGAGAGTAGTGGCTGTGTGGAATGTTCTGTCCCACAGGGCAGTGGAGGCCCAGTCTCTCGATTCATTTAAGAAAGAGTTGGATAGAGCTTTCAAGGATAGTGGAATCAAAGGTTATGGAGATAAGGCAGGAACAGGATACTGATTAAGGATGATCAGCCAAGATCATATTGAATGGTGGTGCAGGCTCGAAGGGCAGAATGGCCAACTCCCGTACCTATTGTCTATTGTCTACTGATGCTAACCCATTAATGTTACCGCACTTGAGCAACCGATCTCATCAAAGCTCCGCAGTCCTGCCACATTCAGTTATAAATGGTGATGGATGATTAAACAAATGACTGTAGGAAAGGGATCCACAAACATCCCCATCCTAAATAATGGAACAGACCTTCATATCAGTGTAAAAGACAAGGATGTAGTATCTGCGCCATCCTCAGCCAGAAGTGTTGAGTCGATGATCCACTTCACTCTCGCCATGATGCCCACAGAACCTCAGTTGCCAGTCTTTAATCAGTCTGATTCGCTGCCCGTGACATGAAGAAACAGCTGAACACAATAGATAAGGCAATGGGCCCTGACCCCGTTCCTGTAATCGGACTGAAGACTTGTGCTGCACAATAAGCCGTGTCCCTGGGGAAGCTGTTGCATTCCAGCTCCAACTCTGACATCTCCCTGGCAATGTGGAAAATTACTCAGCTATGTCCGGTCCCCTAAGAGGGGAATAATTACAATCTGACCAATTACCACTCCCTCGGGACAGTCACGATAGTCAAGTTGGTGGGAGTTCTTTTTGACAGAGCTGTCAAGCAGCACAGAAATAACTAGCTCAGTGTTGTGTCTGATAGGTCCCCATGTTGAGATGGTTCTGTTGTGGAAATGTCATTGGATTACTAATCCAGACCAGGCTAATGACCTGGCAGCGGGTGGAAGTTTAAAATAATTAATAAAATTGTAAATACGAATTTGCTTCCTCAATGGACTTTCAGGAAGTAAATCACCCGTGCTTTCCTGGTCTGTCCTAAACGTGACTCCAGACACACACAGATATGACAAATGTTTCAATGGTCTCTGAGTCGGCCAAGCCAGATAATCTATTGTTTCAAACTGCTCCGAGGTCGTAAAGGATAAAACCAGACAGAACACCCGGCACCAGTCTCGGTATCGGAAAAGGGAACGGTAAACACAATCCTGTCGATTCTGCAGAGACCGCCTTCCTAACATCTGAGAGTTTGTGACAACTTTCCCACAGACAACACAGAAACACCGGTAAAGGAGGAGGTTGTAAAACACATTGAGCCTCACCCATTCTATTTCATGTTCAAACATCTCCTCAATGCACTTATCCCACATTGCAGTACTTAGGTCCATCAAGTTTGCTAGCCAATTCAATGTAATGATGGTTGGCCCTTTATTTCCACACTGTACTCCTGCTCTCTCACCATCCCTTTACTGTCTCTAAATCCTTATTTATATGCAGTGTCTTGGCTACCAGGTGTGAGCGAATTCCCCAGGGTCACCAGTGCCTGAGTGCAGACATTTATTCTCATCTCAATGCAGTGTGTCCTGCCTGTATCTAATACTTTGGCCCCTTGTTTTAGACATACCAGCCAGGGGAATTATCATTCCTGCTTCCAATCTGTCTCACCCTGTCCGAGTGTTATATATGTTACTGAGATCTCCACCCATTTTCCTAAAGCCCATGGAATACAGGCCCAGTTGCCCCAAACTCTGCTCCCACTACAAGCCTGTCATCCCAGAGATCAGTCTGGTCATCCTTCACTACATTCCCTCAATGTCAGCTTTGTCCTTTATTAGGTAGGGAGACCAAAACTGCACACAGTACTGCGCAATGTTCGAGATGGGGTCCCAACAAGGCCCTGTACAGCTGCAGTAAGAAACCCTTACTCCTGGACTCAAATCCTCCTGAAATGAAGGGAAACGCACCAGCTACTTTCCTAACTACTTTCAGTTCCTGCAATATTGCTTCAGTGACTGGTGTACAGGGAGATCCAGATCCTTTTCAATGTTACAACTCCCCCCTTGGAGCGTCTATGTACACTGGTCAACTGACCTCTGGGTTGAGAACTCACTGCACTGCAGGGACTCGGAACGCTGCTCAGAAGGAAACAACAAAAAGGAGCATACATCGCTTTGTAGATCAACATGGTACAAACATAAGCTGCCAATCTCTTGTTCCCAACAAAGGACACACTGTCACCTCGACCCACATTGTTCTCCATATGCCATATGCCACGTATTTGCCCATTTACTCCACTTGTCTCAGTCACCTTGGAGCTTTTTTGAACAACCTCCTCACTCACTAACAATCCCACATCTTTTAGTGCTGTCAGCAGGCTGGGGTTTGATTCCTGCAACCAAATGTTTAATGCATTTTGTGAATAGCTGGGTCCGAACATCAATCCCTGCGATACCTCAGCAACCTTCCTCTGTTAATTTTATTTTTCTGATTTATTTATTTCGTGAATCTGGGTGTCATTGTCTGGGGCAGCATTTATTGCCCGTCCCTAGTTGCCCTTGAGCAGGTGGTGATGAGCTGCCTTGTTGAATTGCTGCAGTCCACCTGTCCCACAATGCCATTTGGGAGGGAATCCCAGGATTCTGACCCAGTTACAGTGAAGGAACGGTGATATATTTCCAAATCAGGATGGTGAATGTCTTGGAGGGGAACTCGAAGATGGTGGTGTTCCCATACATCTGCCGCCCTTGTCCGTCTGGATAGACGTGGTCGTGAGTTGGGAAGAGGGTGTCTGAGGATCTTTGGTGAATCATTTCAGTGCAAATTGTAAAACACTGCTGCTGCTGAGCGTTGATGGTGGAGTACTGTGGATGAAACGACGCTCAAACTGGCTGTTATGTCCTGGATGGTATCAAGCTTCTTAGTGTTGTTGGGTCTGCAATCATTCAGAAAAATTGGGAGTCTTCTATCACACTTCTGTCTTATGCACTGTAGATAATGGACAGGCTTTTGGAAGTCAGGATGTGAGTTACTCGCCGCAGTATTCCTAGTTTCTCACCTGCTCTTATAGTTACTGTGTTTATTTGGCGAGTCCAGTGAGTTTCTGAGCAATGATTATCCCCGAGGATTTTGATACTGGGGGATTCAGTGATAGTAACACCATTGAATGCCAAGAGGCAGTGATTAGATTGTATTTTAGTGGTGATGGTCACAGTCTGGCATTTGTGTGGCGTCAATATTACTTGCCACGTGTCAGCCTGGATACTGTCCAGAAATTGTCGCCTTTGGATATGGCCTGTTTCAGTATCTGAGGAGCCACAAATGCTGCTGAATATTGTGCAATCATTGGCGAACATCCCCACTTCTGACATTATAATAGAGGGAAGGTCATTGATGAAGCAGACCTGAAGATATTTGGACCTCGGCCACTGCCCGAGGGATTCCTACAGACTTGTCCTGGAGCGGAGTTGACTGACCTTTATCAACTATAACAATCTTCCTCCGTGTCAGGTATGGTTCTAATCAGTTGGGAGTTTGCCCCAGATACCTACTTATGTCACTTTTGCTAAGACCCCTTGATGCCACACTTGGTCGAAGGCTCTCTTGTTTTAAAGGACTATCATTCTCACCCCACCTCTGGAATTCAGGTCTTTTGTCAATGTTTGAACCAAAGTAATGAGGTCAGGAGCTGAGTGGTCCTGGTGGAGCCCAAACTGGTGTCATTGACCAGGTTATATCTGAGCATGTGCTGCTTGAAAGCACTGACACCTTCCATCACTTTACTGATGATAGAGAGTAGACTGATGGCTGGATTAGATTTGTTCTACATTTTATGTATAGGAGATACTTGGGTAATTTTCCACATAATCGGGTAAATGTCATTGTCGTAACGGTATTAGAACAGATTTTGCAATTGGCAGAATAATAAGAATGCGGTCAAGTATGTATTTTGCGCTTGTTGGTACCTTCACCGCCTGCCACAGACCCAGTCTAGATGTTATATCCTTTAGGATTCGATCAGCTCGATCAGTATTGCTGCTGCAGAGCCACTCTTGATGGTGGACATTGAGATACCCCACCCAGAGTTCATTTTGCGTTCTTACCACCGTCAGTGTTTCCTCCAAGTGTTGGTCAGCATGGAGGAGTACTGATTCATCAGTTGAGAGGGGCTGCTACATGGTAATCAGCAGGAGGTTTCCTTTCCTATGCGTAAACTAACGTCATGAGACTTCATGGGATACAGAGTCACTATTGAGGATTTCCAGAGCAATTCCCTTCCAACTGTATCCCACTGTGCCGCCATTTCTGCTGTGTCTGTCCTGCTGGTGAGACAAGAGATATCCGGGGAAGGTGATGGGATGTCTGGGACATAGTCATACTCACAGAATCATACCTTGCACACAATGTCAGGCTGTTGCTTGACGAGTCTGTTTATTTCTATTCACTGTTTCCTGCCAGCTGCCCCATTCTAGAAACATGTCCATATATTCGCCCCAATGCACTAAGATTTAATTTTGCAAACTAGGCTTGGCGCTTTACCAATTTTTCTGAAAATCCAAATGTACAATATCCATTGCTTCTCTTTCATTTGTCTCCCAGTCTGTTTCTCAATCACAATTCCCATTTCATAAATCTATGTTAATATCGTTTATGACCATTATTTTCAGTCCTATTAATTTCTCCTTAACCATTTCCTTACTATGTTCTATGTTCCATGTACTATATCATTTTCCCACACCAGACTTGGTTTTTCTTGTATTGTTAGAATGTTCTGTGAAGACAGAACTGAAGTAGTGATTTCATCGTCCTTCCATGTCCCTGTTTCCTATTGTCCACTCTCTGGTTTCAGATTGTAAGGAAGCTGCACTTATTTTATCATACTTCTCACACTGACATGATTTAACAAGCTATGAAAGTTCACTCTTATAACCCTTGTGAATATACACTTCAGACACCGATCAACTTCTGCCTTCAGCTGCTCAATAATTGACCTTCCACAACATACACTCACAGGAGTACAGACTCTGTGCCAACAGAAATACAGCACGATCTATATTGGTCCCATTTTCCAACACCAGGCCCATAGCCTGGAATCTAAGACACTTCCAACTGCTCGTCCAAGCACTTTTTAACGGTTGTGGTGCTACCCATGATAATTCCCCTCTCAGCAAGTGCATTCCAGACCCCAACACCCTCTGGGTGAAAAAAAATTAAATTCTCTCTGTACCTCAAACTCTTCAGTTTAAAAGTGTGCTCCCTTGTTCTTAACACTCTAACTAAAAGGAACAGCTGTTGTCTATCCACCCTGTCCACGACCCTCATAATCTTATTCTTCTGATTCGTATCCCCTTCAGCTTTCTCTGTTCCAAAGGAAGCAACCAAAGCTTATGCAGCCTCTCTCCATAGCTGATATGCTCCATCCCAGGGAACATCCTGGTGAATCTCCTCTGCATACCATCCAGTACAATCACATCCTTCCTGTAATGTAGCTCCCAGAACCCCACACAGTATTCCATCTTGGCATAACCAAAGCCCTGTACAGCTCTTATAATCTACGCACTGATTAATAAACGCTATGCCCAAGGTCCAATTCTTAACTTGTCTATTACCCTGTCCAGTCACATTCAGGGATGTGTGGAGAAACATCCTCTGAGCTTCCTAGTGTGCTGCCATTCATTGAATACTCCCCTGTCTGGTTCTTTCTTCCAAAGTGCATCACTTCATATTTATCATGTTTACATTCCATCTGCCATTGATCCACCCGTCTGATTATTCCATCTGTATCTTCCTGTAACATAAGGCCTTCTTCCTCACTGCCAAACATCCGGCCAATCGTTGTATCAAACGCAAACTTACTTATCACAACTCAAACCTCCTCTACCGACCCCTCTGCAAATTCACCTCTACACCATTTATGAATACCACAAACAATAATGGACACAGCACTTATCCCTGTGGTACACCAGGGGACACTGGTCTCCAGTCACACAAACGGCCTTCTCCAACCACCCTCTGTCTCCTGACACTAAGACAACTTTCGCTATAACTTGTCAAGTTATTCTTGATACTGTGAGATTTGACTTTATTTTTCAGTTTCTCATATGGGCTTTGACAAAGGCCTTGCTGCAAAATTAAATAAGTGACCTCCGTAAACTAAGTCAATCAAATTCATTAGATGTGACTTCCCTCTGGTAAAGTCATGATGATTATCCCTGATCAAACCTTGCCTTTCTGATTGGAGTTCAATTTTCTCCTTCCCTATTTTCTCCAGTAGTTTCCCTAACAATGATCTAACACTCGCTAGTCTATAGTTCCCTGATCTTTCTCTACCACCCATATAGTGAAGTGGAATCGGATTAGATGTTCTCCAGTCCTCTGACACCTCCCCTATGGTCAGATTCTAATTAAAATTTCCAGTCAGGGTCTTTCCTCCTCTGACCCCGACAGCAGCCTGTGATACAACTCATCCAGACCAGGGGATTGGTCCAATTTTATACTGAACATAGCCTCAAATCCCTGCTCGTATTTTACATCAACCTGTTCAAGAGCTTTCCAGTTCATCTTCTAGAATTCTGCACCTGCCTCCTCCATCTCTCAAGTAAAACTGATGTTAAAGTCTCATGTAACAATCCATCAATGTTCACCAGCTTCACTCACAGATTGTCCCCTTTGGTTTCTAATGCACACTAACTGTTGCCTGATTATTCTGTTCTACTTGTACGTGTAGAATATCGTGGGATTCTCATTAATCTCGCCTGTTTGCACTTCTCCATGTCCCTCCGTTATTCAGGCCCCTCGATGTTTCGAAGTTTCACTACAATTACCTTATGAAACTCAAGATCACAGGCTGAGTTTCCCCATCAGAAAATCTTGCCATTGCAGGGATCAATCTGGATAATAGCTTTTGCAGTTCATCTGTAGTCATTATATTCAATCTTGGATTGGGACTCCAAACGGTACACAATTCTTTAAGTTTAGTCTCACCAACACTCTATGCAACTGGTGCACGACATCTTCTACATTGCAATTACATTCACATGAATATAAACCTATTTTTAAGTGTCCCGTTTGCATATATTCTTCCCAATACCTTGCGCTTTAATTTTTCTCATAAGCTTACTGTGTGAGGAATTTAAAAAGTTGCTCCTGAATATCCGACTATACCTTATCCATTGGTTCTTCATTGTCTATGTCTCCAATAATCATCTTCAAACCATTCCAAAACGTGTTTACCACTTATGGCTTTCATTTAATCGATGCGTTATCATACTTCCCAGTTTTGTCATTATCTTCTACATATCTAGCTGCACGTTCTTTGTAATTGAGTCCAACAGATACCCGATGGCAGATGACAAGTTACCGGTCTGCAGTTCACTGCTCTCCATTTTCATCCTTTCCTAAACTGTCGGATAATATTTATAACTTTCACCTTATTCAGATTAGCTAAAAGCCGTTCAGTAATGTGTAGGAAAATAACATGAAAATCCGCAATGCAATCATTATGTCTATTACTGCTTCATCTGAAATTCTTTTATGAACTACATCTGGTCTGTCAGATTTATCAATACTCAATCCAGCTGTCTTTTCAAAGACGACTTCATCACTGAGAAGAATGATCTTAGACTTTACTTACACAAGTCCCATGGTCTCTTGGTATTTCTGGAAGAATTTCTGGATATTCTTCCTTGGTGATGGACACAAAAATAACTTTTTCTTATTAGAAGATGAAGGTGAAGCTGATGGGATGGAAGGTGGACACATAGGAACGTTCAAAAGGACGGTGCTGAGTTGGATAATCGGACTGGAATAAGGTGGGGTTTGGGCAAGTGGGGAAACTGGTGAAATCCACATTGAGCCCTGTGGTTGGAGGATCCCAAGGCAGAAGTTGAGGCTTTCTTCCTCCATTCTACTGGTGGTGAGGGAATGCAGATGGAGCAGGCCCAGAACCCTCATGTCCTTGGCAGAGTGGGAAGGGGATTTAAAGTGTTCAGCCACAAGACGGTGGAGTTGGTCAATGTGGCTGTCCCAGCGATGTTCTCTGAAAGGATCCACAAGTTGGCGTCCTGTCTCGCCAATGTAGAAAAGACCACATTGGCTGTAATGGATGCAGTAGATGAGTCATTCTGTCTGCGTTCATCACCTTTCACTTTCAGCCCCACTTTCAACTACCTATCATATTCCCAGCTACCTCCCCCCTGCCAAACCCCCTTCTCATTTATCTTTCAGCCCACTTGGACCACCAGCCTCATTCCTGACGAAGGGCTTATGCCCAAAACATCGATTCTCCTGCTCCTAGTATGTTGCCTGACTGTGCCCTTCCAGCACCACACTCTTCGACTCTGATCTCCAGCATCTGCAGTCCCCACTTCCTCCTGACACCTTTAGGGCTTGCATGACTCAGATTTATAATGGTTATTTCAAACAAAACAAAAATTGTTGTGTATTCAAACATCATTAATGAAAACAAATGCATTGTGGTCATTGGTCCCAAAAGGTCCTTCACAGCAAAGTTTTCAATTAGTTCTTCTGATCATCCAACACCAATTCCTAAATAACCTGATCTCGAGCTTGGTGCTCGACATAATGTTAATACAAGCCATCTCAACATGATCATGAAATTCATTTTTTCCAGCATTAGTATTCAGTTGGGTTAACACAGCTTAGATATAATTTAAACAGCACATTGTTAGTGCAGTAGCCACAGATGTGTACATCCCATTTTCCTGTTTTGTAACATACCCAGCATTTATATTGCAGCTTTGATATATAAATCCCATCAATGTTTGTTCTTCCTTGCTGATTCTGAGCTCCACCTTATTAGATTCTGTAGAATCTGAGCGACGTGTTCTCTGGGTAAATTAATGTTCGTGATCATCTCACCACATAATTTATGGTCTTCTTGAGATCTTCTGTTATGCTGTGGAGTAGAGAAGGACAATGATCTTTCAACAAGGCTGTGTATTTCCCCTGAGACTGCTGTAACCTCGTTGGGAACCATACAACAAGCTGATAAAGTGTTGCTGCTTCTGTACAGGGTCTTAGTGAGATCACATCTGGAGTAGTGTATACAGATTTTATCTCTTCACTGAGGGAAGGATATTGTTACATTGGAATAGATGGTTCCCTCAAGTAATTCCCGTATTGAAGGTGTTAAGCTATAAGGAACGGATCATCAGGTTGAGTTTAGAAGAATGAAAGATGATCATATTTTTACATCGAACACCGGAAGGAGTCAGTAATAGAAGCCAATTACACAACAAATGGAGGAATCCATTCCGCTTCTCCAGCTTGATTCTCAGGAACAGCAGAAGGGATATTCACTCCTTCGACCCTTTTACAACAGGACAGGACAAGGTTATACAGCCCTGGAGCATGACATAAGGTTATAGGAGGAGGCCAATCAGCCCCTCGATTCAAAACACTGGACCCAGAGTTGGCCATGCTGCACCATTATCCTATTACACAGCAACAGGATCAGTTCATTCAGCCTCCTCAAGTCTGTAAGACAGGAACTGGAATTGGCCACACAGTGACTGGAGATTTGGAAAACAGGAGGTCATTCAGCCCCTCCAATCCTTTGTAGGGGAATTGGACAAGGATACAAATTATCTGAGACTTTTTTTTAAATGAGAAAGTTGGAGGTAATTCAGACACGTGTCTGTTGTGTAAGAACAGGAGAAGACCAATCACTCCCTCAGTTCCACCTCAGGGATGCATGAGGAGACCGTTCAGTATTTCCAGCCTATGATGGAAGAATATGAGAAGATCGATCATCCCCTCAAAATGTTACACAGCAACAGGAGATTCCGTAATCCCCCAATGCCCTAACACATCCACAGAGGAGGTCATTCAGGCCATATAGATGAGAATATAGGAAAATCAGAAAGACGTCAGCCCATCTAGTTTGTACACCAGCAGGATGATGAATCCATTCAGCCACACATGTCTCTTACACAGCAGTTGGAACATATCCCTTAAAAAAGTGTCCCCGTTAAACAGGAATTCAAAGAAAACGTAAATGTTTTCAAAAGGGAAGAACATAATAACTGTATACATTAGGGAGTAAAACGTAACGATAAAACTATTGCAATTTAAGACAAATTATTAGAATCGTTGTTGAGGATTTTTTCAAAGTTAAACCACAATCCATAACTGTTTTACAAAGGTTAAACCGAGTATGAATTGTTTGCTTGAGTTATTTAAGGATGTGACAAACAAGGTGGATAGGAGGATTCCTGGAGTTGGAATTTATCTGATCTTCCTGAAGGCATTGGGTATGTCGCTCCTCCAAAGAGAAAGTGGTAAGATCTGACAACATGGGTTTAGGAATAATTTATTAGCTTGGATGGAGGATTGGTTAACCAACAAAATGCAGTCAGATGAAATAAATGTGTCATTTTCTTTTGGCAAATGCAATTTGTGGGGTGCCATAGATTTCAGTTCTCATGCCTCACCTATTTGAGTTCGATATTATTACTCGGTTGACGGGATGGAAAATACTATTGGTTCGAAATTACTCCGGAATGAAGATGGAAGAGATATAAAAATAAATATGAATAGGTTGGTTCAATGGGCCAAAATTTGGCAATGACATTTAAATTGGATACATATGGGTTATTCAAGTTGGCCAGCGTAATAGAATGGCAAATTATTGTCTAAATGGAGATAAACTTTAAAGTGCTTTGGAGCAAAGGTGTCCACTTGCATATCACAGAAAACCTGCATGCGGGTACTGCAAGTAATGAGAAATGCAAGCATAATTTCAGTGTTTATTTGGAAAATGACAGAGTAGAAAGGTAGAGTGTGTTACTTTAGCTATGCAAGACATTCGCTAGGCTGCAACTGGAGTATAGTTTGGGTGTGCTGACTTGTGGAAGCATGCTTTTGCATTGGAGGCAATACAGAAGAGGTTCATGAGATTGATTGCAGAGATGAATCATTTGTCTAATGAAGAGAAATTTAGCAGTTCAGGCCTATATTCTCAGGTTTATAAGAATGAAAGGATATCTCATTGAGATCTGGAAAATGTTAAGAGTAATTGAAAGTGTAGATGTGGAGTGGATTTTTATTTTCATGTGGGGCAATCTACAGCAAGAGAGCAGCGTTTTTAGGATGGAGAGATGGCAGGAGAGTGGAGCAGAGGCCGGAATGACATCGGGCATGCTTGTATTCAATAGCAGCGCAGAGATGACGTCAGCCATGAATGTATTCAATGGCGGAGCAGAGATGACATCAGCCATGATTGTATTCAATGGTGGAGCAGAGATGACATCAGCCATGTTTGTATTCAATGGTGGAACAGAGATTACATCAGCCATGTTTGTATTCAATGGTGGAACAGAGATGACATCAGCCATGATTGTATTCAATGGCGGAGCAGAGATGACATCAGCCATGATTGCATTCAATGGCGGAGCAGAGATGACATCAGCCATGATTGTATTCAACGATGGCGCAGAGATGACATCAGCTATGTTTATATTCTATGGTGGAGCTGAGATGACATCAGCCATGATTGCATTCAATGGCAGAGCAGAGTTGACATCAGCCATGTTTGTATTCAATGGCGGACCAGAGATGACATCAGCCATGATTGTATTCAATGCTGGAGCAGAGATGACATTAGCCATAATTCTATTCAATTGTGGAGCAGGCTTGAGGGGCTGAATAGCCGACTGATGCTCCTCGTTCTTATTCAGCCCTTCGAATGTGTTACACATGAATGGGGGAGGACTTGTTATCAAACAGGAAGCAGACATTCTGGGTAAATCAGTCTTAATCAGTGGACAAGTCGTAAACTGTTGAGTCATATAGCGACAACCGATGGGTCCTCAACTAGTTACAATCTATATCAACGATCAGTGGGATGGAACAGATGTACTGATACTGAGTTTGGTGATGTCGCTGTGATACGGAAGAGATTACATTATCAAGAGAAGGTGGAGAGTCTGCAAATAGATACAGAGTGGTAAAAGCAATGGATAATTGTTTGGCAGGTGGAATATAACATGATATAACCTGTCATTTCACTTACAGGAATAATGGAAGGCAGTAAGTTACCGAAATGGAGAGGGATTACAGGATTTAATGATACGGTGTACTGGGGGGTTCATACCCATTCAAACGGGGAGGTTTTGTTTCATCCCCGATCATCTGCTCTTTGACGCTCCAAGTGACCCCATTGCTCTCTGTACACAAGGAATATTTTGTTGTGGTTGGTTGGTGGTGGGATGATGTTTTGAGATGTGTATCAAGGGGACGGCCTTTCTGCAAGATACATTCATTCCTTTCTACAAGGAGACCCGAAGACGATAAGAATGGCTTCCTGCTTCTGAATGAAGGAACTGTGGCTGCTGGCAGGATCGGCGTAATCATCACAATGATGCACTGTGCATGGACACACTGTAACATGAATAGAGAGAGATCTCCTTCAGTTCCTCTACCTCTCCTCATTGACATGAGTACATTGATATTGAGATATTGGGAGATGATTGATATGTCACCCACTCTTGCCTGGAAAGTTCCGGATCATAGAAGCTGAATGGAACTGTGACCCTAACAGCCACTGGCAGCACTGTCCTCCCTCTGGTATGAAGCTGCAGGTCATGTAGAAGGAGGTAGCATCATTCTACGAGCAGTTCCTTGTTCAATCAGGATCTCCTCACACTCTGATCCTAGCTTAAATGGAGCTTGTGAAGCTGGTCCTGGAAAACCCGGGGTGGAAGCAGCAGATCGCTTTCCCGAGACACACTCACTCCGTGGTTTCAGAGCTTCCCCTCTCTGCAGCCTCTGCTTCATGTGTTGTTCATGTTGCAGGCTCAGATGCTGTAGCTACGGTCCCCATGCTCCATCCAGAGTTGGTCACCAAATCCTCAGGTCTCCCAGAATGTCTGAGGCAGCTTCCAGCACAACCTCCAGCAAACCATCCCCAGACCCTCCATTAAATTTTCAATTACAGGAGTCAGTCAGAAACCCCTTCGCTACGTTGTGTAGCCAGATATGTTGTGTTTGGTCAAACCACTCGACATTAAGCAAAATATAATCTATTCATCTGCTTTAGTTCAAACACAATCAAAGAAAATACTATTTTGGGATAGCTTATATGTTGGAACACTTACACAAACAATAGGTACCGTACCTCCTTGGTTTACACCGCTTCGCACAAAGATATATTCAAATATAGATCCTTACAGCAGATTTCCAATCCAGGAGGAAACAACGTCAACAGAGATCTCCGAGATAAAAGCAGCTGGGAATCTTGTATTGAAACTTTCAACCCTTCTGGGATCCCCAGCAGCTTCTGAATGCTGCAGCTAAAAACAAAACGTGAATATCTGGTCTGGGAGAGCTGGCCACTGCCCTTCCATTGCTACCACCATTTTAATGAAACCTAAACGTTTTCTCAGTTATTTACTTTAATTGTTTTCAGACAGCAGTTCTGCACCTCTGCCTTTAAAACCTCTCTTCAAAAAAATCAAGAGAAAATAACCTTTTTACACCTTTAATATAATGATCCAACAATATACAAAGTTGGGTTCATTTTTGACCTCCTAATCTTCCTCTATTAGTAGACTGCAATGCATATATATTACATTGACTCTGAGCATACAAATGTTCACAACTAGTTCCGATTTCAGCCATTTTACTCCTGCCACAGAATGCCTTTGTCTTTCTTCATCCAAATCTTCAGAATGTGTCAAAACTTAGGTTTTCTCGCCCTGTCACCTGTATAATTTCAAATTGAATGGCAGCAATTATAAGGGCAATCGAAACAGACTGGTAGTTTTCTCCCTAAACTTTTCCAAAATCTTTAAGGGGCCACGATCAGTGATAAAGATTTGTCTCATGTATGTTATTCGCAATTTAAATGCTGAAATGTTGGATCAAGCTCAAGGCCTCCTTCCCCATTGTGGAATAAATCTGTTGATGTTTCCACTGGACACTCCAACCACACGTTACATACTTGGGCACTCCTCATCTCTCCAATAGTCCTTCTGAATGACATAGCTCCTCATGTCTCAGCATAAAAGAATTACATACTTCTGTACCTCTTAATGCTGTAACCTCTTTACCTGCTAATCCTGGCCTATGCCAGTAAACCTTACTTTCACAGATAAATGTTTTAAGAAAATCTCACACATTCTTCTCAATCTCTCACAGAAACCAAACTTTGATTTCTGAATCCAATCATCATCAGCAGCCATTTCAGTTCTAATCTCGCCGTTTTAATTTCTGCTCTTCCACACGAGTTCTCACGACTGCAGGAAGTGAATTGTTAAACTTCTCCAAAATAATAATCTCTCTAAGAACATCATAGATTTGTTCTGTTTTAATACCCTTACCCACCTTTCAAAATTACTTTGTTTGATTCTTTCAAACTCAATGTGCCTTTAAACCGGGACACTTTTTTAGATTCCTGAAATGCGTTTGTCGGCTTCTGGAACAAGCTCATATACACTTCAGATGGTGTTCTTCACCTGCTCATACTGGCCCGATACCTCCTGATCGTGATGCAAATACCGACCAGCTTTGTTTGGATCAACTAAATCACATGGTCACTGGCCACTGCTTTGCTTTAGCCACTTTCTCAAATGAAATTCAAAAGGCTTCCCCATCATTCTCATCAAATTTAGATAATGCCTGGATGAATTTAAACAGAACCCCATCAGGCCTTTGGCTATTATAGTGTTGATCAACCTCACTAACCTCCTCATCCAGCTCATGGTCTAACTTCATCTCCGCCTCCTATGTCAACTGGCCTCTCTAATTGTTACCGTTTTAAGTTGAAACTCTGCTCTTCTTCTCTCATTTTCTCTCTTTCTTCTTCATTTCCTTTTCTTTTATTTCTTCTTTTCATCATAATTCAAACTGTTTCAATTCCTTCTCATGTTCAAAGTGCCTCATTTGAAATTGAATTCCAGACATTTCCAAAGAGTCTGATGGCGGTTCCACCAAATGTAATTGCTGAGCTATAGCTGTAATTATCTCTCATTTTCTCACAGACAATCGCAACCCCATCTCCAGCTTGTCTGTCAATTCCTAGAGCTTTGTCTTCATTACCTTTTGTAAAGCCCCCAACTTCACTTCTTCCACACCCAGAAAACTCTTAGTGACTGAAAGAATCTTTATTCACAAAACACTGTTTCAACCAACTGGATTCAACATCCGCAACAAAAGACACTGACATCTACCATACACGACCTTTGAACCCAATAGTATCCCGGTACACACTCTCCAGTGTCTGCATGAACTTATTTTGGATTCTCTGGTTTCCTTCCACAATCCAAAGATGCGGATGTCAGGTGAATTGGCCATGCTAAATTGTTTGTAGTTTTCAGGAATGTGTGGATTAGGAGCCTTTGTCCGGGTAAATATGTAATAATAGGGGAGAGGGATGGGTCTGGGTAGGTTACTCCTCGGAGGGTCGGTGTGGACTTGTTGAGTCTAATGGCATGTTTGCAGACTGTAGGAATTGTAATTCTAAACCCAATTTGGTATTATCGATTTAGAACCTGACAAGAGTCCCCAGTTTGCTATAGACTAACCAGACTGTCTCAAAGTATTTTAAGAAGGGAGCTTGGATGCCAAACTTTCCTTATTTTAAAGGTAGATGTGAAGTGGGTATTCCAGATGTGGTGCTACTAGTAAAACCACTCACCATTAAGTAAAACACAATATATTTACACACTCTAATGAAATCTCTACAAAATGAGGAGGAATTTAGAATAATTTAACTGTTGGAAAACTTACCCGAATAATGGATACATTACCTTCTACAAATGAACTGTTACAATATACTAACATCACATAAACACACTCCTTGGCAAAAAGCAGCATTCAGGCATACATTCTCGCATACAGTTCTCCAATCTAGGAGGAAACAGCATCAAGTCAGGTTTCCGAGAGAGTAGGCGCTCTGGATCAGTTACTAGGCCAGTGTTGCGACTATTTATTAAAAACCCTAAAAGCGTCGCAAGGTATTTACTTGAGCCATTTTCTGGAGGCAGTTTGTCCATTGTGTGTGTGTGTGTGTGTGTGTGTGTGTGTGTGTGCTCGCGATTGGCGTGGTTGAATACGAAACTCGTTGTTTGAGAAGGAACGCACATGGAGGAAACTATTTTAAATACGAACAATTGGAAGCCGTTTTGTTAATCGACAGAGAGAGAGAGAGAGAAGTTTCATGGAGAGATGAGATAAAGTGTTTGAGAATGTTAAAGCAAACGCATTGCCAGACACAATAGCAACATACATCCGCGTGCACATGAATGACAGATGGATGGGAGTCAGGTGTGAGTTCGAATCAGATTTGCTTGGGCAGGTTTGAAGCCAGGAGCATCAGCAGCAGATTCTTGGCTTCTTCAAGACTGTACCTCATAACTCAAGATTGAAACAGCAGATGGAATAAACCAGTGAGATTTATTCTGGAATGGTGAGTATTTTAAGTTGGAAATGGTCAGGGAATGGTGTCAAGAATGAATACATAATCAAAGGGATCTCCCACAGTTGTGACTTGTCTGCTTTAGCCGCAGATATTGGCCAGGGATGGGATTGAAACAGTGGTAGGAAGTGGAGTTTGTAACCAGAACAGTAGAAAGTGACCTCCATGCTGTTAATATTTAAATAACAAAGGCAATGATACAATACGTTGTGCTTCTCTGCTGAAACTGAGTAGGTCAACATAGAGACCGGTGAGTAACACTGCCAGAGCAGACAGGGAGGCAGTAATTGAACACATTCATTGATGTAGTTAGTAGTGGTCTGTAGCGTGAATATCTGGATTGAGAGTTTCAACATTAACATAATAGTGTCAAGAAGTGTAGACTATATAAAAGAACAGTAATACAGTCATAACCGGTTTATAGTGAAAAAAAATCTGGATAGTGACACTGATACTCAATTACCCCCTCCCCACCCCAGCCACGCACACACACTCCCAAACTCACACATGCATCCCCTCACAGACTTAAGACGCTCTACCTCACTGCACACACATATATACTCCCTCTCACATTCAACCCCCAACCAAGACAAACACACACACACAGACAAAGACCCACATGCGCACATACATTTTGTGGGGTGAATTTGTGCTTGCAGAGTTACATTGTACTTTGCTCAAAAACTACACGAATTCATGTAAACCTTTGAGCTCAAAAACTGCATGAATTCATGTAAAACTCTATTACCTCACTTTTCAGATTAGAATCAATCTAAACATCATGGCATAGACAGACAACACCGGGGGCGAACGTCTTCAACATATTGTCTAGCTATCACTCAATGTTACAGCTAACCTGAGAATGCAACTTTCAAAGAAAAAGGTTTTGTGATTTACACATGAAAGAAATGAAACTACCATGGTATTCGAACAGATGAAAGACTCAACAGACAATTAAGGTATTTTAAAATGTATAAATTCAATTACATCAGACTGTAAATATTTGCTATAAATTCTGTGTTACGGTCGAGCCCTCCACTATCACCTGATGAAGGAGCGGCGCTCCGAAAGCTAATGTGCTTCCAATTAAACCTATGACTATAACCTGGTGCTGTGTGATTTTTAACTTTGTACACCCCAGTCCAACACCGGCATCTCCAAATCATGACTAAACAAACAGGCTCAGTTAACCAGTTCCACACATCACTTTTCATATCACTATAAAAGAGAACATTCACTGGGTTTGGATGTGATGGCTGATGGTTGCTGAGGGGTGGACCATACATCTTTAAATCTTTTAAATCTTTTTTTTAAACTTGTATATGAGAGTTTTAACAGGACACTGCAGGGGTCTATATATGTTCCGCTCTGTTTATGAAAGTAGGCAGTTATAAAATAACAGATTGGTTGCATAAAAAAGAACTCGGGTGGGTAAGTTTCCAGATACCTGAACACAAAATATGGTACTTATTGACCAGTGTGAGGCTACTCATGGTTTTAATGCCCTGTTATCAAATCTTTTCATAACCTTGAGACAGAGCATTGAGACTGCGGCTCTGGAACAGGCCAAAGCAATTCTGTCCCTATGGGCCTCTTACAGAGGGATAGCAGAAGGCCATTCAGTCCAGATTAGCCTGTTGCTACTTGAAATCTAGAATATTGGCATATTTTGCCAACAGAATCATTTAAAACGAAGTGATGTGTCGCTGCAGCTGTATGTGGTATTACTGGGAGGCCACCTGAAGTACATTGTGTTGTTTGTGTTTCTGTAACTGACAAGGCATGGACCTCCATCAGATACAGTTTACCGGATGCTCGTGATCCACGGGTTGCTATCTCATTTACTGTCTCGGGTCTGTTACACATGTACAGGAGGAGGCCATTCAGCCTCTCCAGTCTATTACACAGGGCCACGAGGAGCCCATTCATCCTCTCGAGCCTGTTCCAGAGGGACAGGAAGTGTTTATTTAACATTCAAGTCTGTTACGCATTATTATTAGTTTTAAGTTAGTTTTGGAATAGGAAAGACCTGATGTAAACATTAAAGTTCTAACTTTTAACAAGGCCAATTTTGAAAGTGTTAGGTGGACCCTGTGAAAGACTGATTGGAATACCCCATTCACAGGTAAAAGGATGGTTGGAAAATGCAAGGCCATCAAAACTTGGTTTCAGAGAGTCCAGAGCCTACGTGTTCCCATTAGTGAGAGGCGAAAGGCTGGTGGGTGCAGGGTGTGCTGGATGGCTAGATATATTGATGCTCTGGTCAAGGTAAGGAAGGACACATATGTCAGGTAAACAGAGCTGAGATCAAGTGAATCCCTAGAGGTGTATAAGGGCAGCAAGTATATATTCAATGGGGAAATCGGGCCAGAAAAATGTGGACAAGAGCTGGCTTTAGAAATATGGTTAATGAGGCATTGAAGAAATTCTACTAATCCTTTAATGACAAAAGATTAATAAAGGAGAGAATAGGGCCCCTTTTAGATAAGTAAGGCTACCTATATATGGAACCACATATACATAGGTTGGAGGGATACTAAACAATATTTCTCCTCAGAGTTTAGTGTGGAGGAGGTTACAAGAGCGAGAGAATAAAGAAATATATAATGTTAACTTGAAAAGTGTCCATATTACAAGGAGGTGTTGTACATTATAAAACACATAAAGGTGAACAAATCCCTGTGACCTGAGCAATTGTATCCCAGATATTTGTGGGAAGCTAGGAAATCAATTACTCAGCATTTTGCTGCTATATTTGTAACATTGATTTCCACAGGTGAGGTGTCAAAAGACTGGAGGGCTGCTAACAGAGTATCATTATTTAAGAAAGTAAGGAAAAAACAGGTAACTATAGATCGATGAGCCTGACGTTAATGGTGACTAAATTGCTGGAGGGGATTTCGAGGAAAAGCTTCAATATGCATTTGGAAAGACAAGGGTTGAAGAGGGCTTTGTAAATTGGAGATGGTGTCTCACTGACTCGGTGGAAAGTGAATGTTGTGTTTATGCAATTCAGTAAGAAAACCAAAATGTTCTACATGGTAGACTGGTTAACAAGGTCAGACTGCCTGGGATCCAGGGAGAGCTCACCATTTAGATCCAACATTTTCTTGAATATTGGAGACAGGGTGTGACAGTGCACATTTGTTCATTAAACATGGAGACCTGTGACCAGTGGCGTGCCACAAATATCAGTACGGGGTCCATTGCCTTTTGTCACGTATACAAATCATTTGCATTTGTGTATATGAAGTATGATCAGTAGGTTTGTAGATAATACCAAATTTGTTGGTGTAGTCATCAGTGAAGAATGATTTCTCAGACTATAAAGGGACTTTGCTGAGGTGAACCGAGGAGTGGCAGATGGAGTTTACTTTAGATAAATGTAATATGTTGCATTTTGGCAAGAAATATCAAGGCAAGACATGTAGGTAGGGTCCTGTCGAAAGCTGCCAATCAAGGAGAACTCCACTGAAATTATCGAATCCCAACAGTGAGGAAACAGCCTATTCGGCCCATCGAAGCCACACCGAACCTCTAAACAGTATCCCACTGGACAAACCCCTACCCTATCCCTCTGAGCCTCCTTTTCCCATGGCTAATCCAGCTGGCCTACACATTCCTGGGTAGTTTACGCTATTTAGCATGGCTAATCTACCCTTAACTCTATATCTTTATAGTGTCAGAGGAAAACATAACATCCGGATGAAACTCATGCAGACACGGGGAGAATGTGCAAACCCCACACAGGCTGTCATTCAAGGATGGAATTAAACCCAGATCGCTGTGCTCTGAAGCAGCAATGCTAGCCACTGAGCTACTGTGTCACCTTGTGGTGCAGGTTCTCCGTTCCTCGAAAGCGCCGTCGCAGGTAGATGGTGTAGTGAAGAAGGCACTTCGTGATCTTCCCTTTGCTGGTACGTGCTTTGAGACTAAACATTTTCACGACATGTTGTATCTGTACTGGACATTGGTTTGACCACTTTTGTAATACTGCCTTTAATTCTGGTCTCCCTGCTGTCAGAAAGATGTTGTCAAACTTGAAAGGGTGCAGAAGAGATTTAAAAGAATGTTGCAGGTGTTGGAGGGTTAGAGTTACAGGGAGAGTTTGAATACACTGGGGTTATTTTCAAGTGTTGAGGCTGAGGGGGGGACCTTAAAGAGGTTTATAAAATCATGAGGGGAATCGATAAGGTAAACAGTCAACGTCTTTTACCCAGCTTAGGCGAGTCCAAAATTAGAAGACAAAGGTTTAAGGTGAGAGGGGAAAGATTTAAAAAGGGAGATGAGGGACATCATTTTCACACAGAGACTGCTGTGTGTATGGATCGATCAGCCAAAAGATGTGGTGGAGGCAGGTAGTTACATCAATTAAAAGGCATTTGGATGCATACATGCATGGGAAGTATTTAGAGGGAGATGGGCCAAGTGCTGGTAAAGGGGACGAGATTAATTTAAGATATTTGGCCGGTATTTTTCTGTGCTGTGAATCTCTGAGACTCTATTGCCTCTTGAGTGTATGACGCAGGGACAGGAGGAGGCAATTCAGCTTCTGAATTCTGTCAGTCAGTTTGTTTGCTCAATTGCTGAGAGTAAAATACAAAAATAAATCATTCAATTTTTGAGGTGTTTTACAGAAACAGGAGAAAGGCTTTTATTCAAGAGAAGCTGTAAGGAATGTGAAGAGTCCATTTAGGCCCTCAACTCCATTCCACTGGGGCAGCAGGTGAGCACAGAGAGATTGGAGCCTGTTACTCAGTAGCAGGAGAGGGACATTTGCTATCGCAAACCTTGGAACAGGAGGTAGTCATTCATCTGCCCAAGATTGGGACACAGGAACAGGACGCAGTCATTCAACTGCTTGAGACTGGGGCACAGGGACAGGAGGGAATCACTCAGAGCTCGAGACTGGGACACAGGAACAGGAGGCAGTCATTCAACTGCAGTAACCTGGGACACAGGGACAGGAGGCAGTCACTCAGAGCTCGAAACGGGGGCACAGGGAAATCTGTAGGTTAGTGAGGCCCCAGCATCCTGTTATGCAAGGACAGCAGGAGGTGACTCACTCCCCACCAGTATGGGACCCTGGGAGAGAAGGGGAGTTTGCTTGGAACAAACAGAAATATATGAATAAGTTGCATTGGTGATCCATTCAATCCTGCCCCACCATTCACAAAGACCACGTCTGATCTGATTGTAATTCCCTCACTCCATTTTACGGAGACTCCCCTCTCTGCAGCCTCTGCTCCATTTGTTGGTCATTTTGCAGACTCAGATGCTGCAACAACACTCACCATGACTCATCCAGAAGGATGGGTCTAACAGGATGAGTCAGGATTTGAAGGGTCCAATCACAAGAATGAAAACGCAAAATAAACGTATTGTCAGATGTTTAGCACTCTCACATTCACAACCCAACTCACATAACCAGCCCATCCATTGCATATTCAGGATGGAGCACTGTGTAGATCCGGCTAGTGTATAGCTGTATGCAACCCAGCAATGTCCAGAGTGAAACTTTGTGCAGCCCACACCAATGCTTGATCTGTAATCATGGGCTAAATGTTCAGTGTGGGGAGCTGTGCAGTCTACACTGGTTCATTCATATATAAACCCAGGCTGTTGCATTGTTCGGTAAGTCTGTATTAGATCACTGCCCAGTGTGGTGAAAAATGTAACCAATGCTGGACGTGACAGGATGTGCAGTTGCCATCCATTTACTGCTCCATATCTCCACTGTACGTTGACAAGGGGAGCTGTGACTGTGAAAATCACTGCGAGGAAGACATCTAAATGGAAACAAGTTAACTACCAATAGATCTGATAAAGGCGCATATCGCTCTCGTATTTAATGATGTAATAACTGAGATAACATCCAATGAGGTTTTGTGAACTGGGCAAAGAAGTAAGAGCGGGATGGTGATGTTCTAGTGATTGCACTATAAGCCTCTAAATAATCAATGGGAATTAGAGGAACAAATCTGCAGCGAGACTGGCGAGACTTGCAAGAGCAATAGGGTTGTCATAATAGGTGATTTTAATTTTCCTAACATAGACTGGGACTTCCAGATGATTAATAACTTCGATAGAACACAATTTGTTAAGTGTGTTCAGGAAAGTTTCCACAAGCAATATATCGTGGTTCCTCCTGGGGCAGGGACAAACTCGACCTACTGTTGGGAAATAGGTTAGAATAGGTGACGGAGGGAAAGTGGGGGAGAATTTTGGGAAAAGTGACTAGAGCTGTATTAATTTTAAAATAGTTATGCTAGGGACAAAATTGTTCTATGGATTCAAATTCTAAGTTGGGGCAAGGCGTATTTTGTTGAAATTAGACGGGGGATTGCAGGGGATGATTGGGACAGTTTGTTTCCAGGTAAAATGATCCCTGGCAAGGGGGCGGGCTTCAAAAGTGAGATAGTTCGAGTTCAAGGTCTACACGTTCCTGTGAGGGTGAAGGGAAAGTGAGGTTGGAAGAGAGAAACCGGGATGACAAGCGATATTGAGGCTCTGACCAGCAAAAAAAAAGGAGACGTGGCTCAGGTACAGGCAACTGGGACCAAGGGAATCCCTGGAGGTACACAGGGGATACAGGAGTTTACTGAAGAAGGCAATCAGCAAGGCGAAAAGGAGGTATGAGATAGCCTTGGCTGAGCAAATTGGTGTGAATCCAAATGCAGTATAGTAAATAAAAAGAACAACCAGAGAGAGAATAGAACGTCTTACAATCCAAAATGGGCATGCATGTGTAAAATCTCAAGAGATGTTTGAGTTCCTCAATTTCCCCTCACTGTTTATCATGAAGAAAGACATGAATACCTGTGACCTTTGGGATGTTAATTTTCATATATTGGTACAGTTCATATCATTAATGGTACTAATGGACATCTTAGAATGCTTAAATTCAGATAAATCTCTTGGTCCTGACCAGACATATGCAAGAGGCGAGAGTAGACAGTTCAGGGGCCAAGGACCCGGAAGACTGGGTGGTAACAAATGTGCCCTTATTCAAGAAGTGCTGCAAAGAAAAGTCCGGGAAATATAGACCATAAAGCTTCACATCTGTTTTCGGTAAACCACTTGAGAAGGTGCTGAGAGAGAAGATATGCATGCATTTGGAAAGACAGAGTTTGACTTGGAACAGTCAGCATAGCTTTGTGCGTGGCAGGTCATGCCTTACACATTTTGTTAGACTTTTGAGGAAGTGACCAGAAAGGTTGACAGGGGCAGGGTGGCGGACATAGTCTATGTGGATTTCAGTCAGGCCTTTGATAAGGTTCCATATGGTAGGCCGCACTGGAAGGTTAGATCGCATGGACTCCAATGTAAACTGGCAAATTGGCGACACAATTAGCTTGACGTTATGAACAAATGGCTATGGTGGAGGTATGCTTGTCGGACTGGAGGCCTGTGACTAGTAGAATGCCTCAGGGGTTGGTCATGGGCCCATTGCTGTTTGTTATCTATATCAATGATTTGGACCAGAGTGCACAGCGCAAGGTTAGTAAGTTTGCAGATGACACTAAATTAGGAGGCATCATTTACAGTGAGGAACGTTATCCGAAATTGCAGCAGTACCTTGACCAGCTGGGAAAGTGGGCTGAGAAATAGCAAATGGAGTTTAATATAGATAAGTGCGACGTCTTGCATTTTGGAAAGTCAAATCCAGTTAGGAGTTTAATGATGATTGAGAGGGTCTTAAGGAGTGTAGTGGAACAAAAGGACGTCGGAGATCAGGTGCACAGTTATCTGAAATTTGAGTCACAGATACACAGGACAGTGAAGAAAGCTGTTGGCACACTGGCCTACATCAGGGCATTGAGTATAGAGGTTGGGACGTTATGTTGCAGTTGTACAATATGTTGGTAAGGCTGCTGTTGGAGTATTGTGCTCAGTTTTGTTCACCTTGCTCTAGAAAGGATATTACTGAACGAGAAAGCGTGTAGAAGAAATTTACAATGATGTTTCCTGGGCTAAAAGCTCTAAGTTATAGGCAGAGGTTGAACAGGTTAGAACTTATTTCCTTACAGTGGAGGAAACTGAGAGGGTTCTTATAGAAATGTAACTCTTATAAAACAATGAGAGGCGTGCATCGGGTGAATACTTCATTTTTTTTCCCCCAAGGTTGGGGAATCGAGGACTAGAGGACATCCATGAATGTTTGGAAATGGAAAAAATATATAAAAGGGAACCTGAGGGGCAACTTTTTTACATTGAGTGTGGTACGCATATGGACTGAGCTGCAGGTGGAAGTGGTAAAGGTGGGTACAATAACAACATTGAAAAGTCATTTGAACAAATGCACAGATAGGAAAGGATTAGAGGGATACAGAGCAAGGGCACGAAATGGGATGAGTGTGGATGAACATTTTGGTTGGCATGGACAAGCTGGGCCAAATGATCAGTCAAAGCACAGCAGGCCAGGCAGCATCTCAGGAATAGAGAATTCGACGTTTCGAGCATAATGGGGCTTATGCTCGAAACGTCGAATTCCCTATTCCTGAGATGCTGCCTGGCCTGCTGTGCTTTGACCAGCAACACATTTTCAGCTGTGATCTCCAGCATCTGCAGACCTCATTTTTTACTCAAATGATCAGTCATACTGGAAGTCTCGTGCAGCACGACTGTAAGTGAGTGTGTTTTGGAGTGGAGGCAGAGTGGGGGAGATTGAGAAAAAATGCAATGGAAGGATATGTTCACAGTTTTCAGAATGCTGAAATGAAGACATTTCGATAGTATCATGCAACACGGGTCAGTATTATGAAGAATTATGAGTGAATGGGATATTGCTGTGAGTTCGGGCGATGGAGGGTTTTCGATGAGCATTTGTTCTGCAGCTTTGTAACTGGGAGTGCGGACTGCAGTGTCTTTGCCTCACTGGGCTGAATCAAACAAAAACTGTCTCAGTGACATTTTCATTGAGTGTGACAGAGGGGTTGTATGCACGAGGCCGAACTAGTTTCCTGGTGCTATCTTACCAAACTCATCTCATTAACTACCCAGCCCACTCCATAGTGTCCCTCTCATACAATGCCAGCCCGGTTCTCCCACCTATCATGACTGGAGGTACTCACAGTCGCCTGGATGCCCCTGGATATTCTGCGATTCCTGACAAGGATGCCATCTCTGAAAGGCCAATTGGCACACGGTTGAACTTTCTCAGTTTGGAGCTGCCCTGCACATTTTACCCGAGCATGGCAGCTAAGGGGAAATTAAACCATGGTTTGTCGACAGCAGCACGGAGGTCCTGGTGGATGGGCTAGTACATAGGGGGACCATTCTCCTCCCAGTGGGATCACACCACCAGACCCACTGAGTCTGGTCTGACCTCCCCACCCAGCTCAGCGCAGTATCTTCGGTCTGAAGAAATGTCCAGCAATACAGGACAAGCATCAATAACCTTGCTCCCTTTGTCAGGATAAGGGTCACCGTATTCTCTCCGCTCCATCACACTCACTGCCTATCTGTTATAGCACCTTCCCCTGAACAAGGCTCATGCTCCACCACTCTCACTACTGCATGCATCATCTTCCCTCTCTTTCTCTCTTGCATTTCTAGTGCCCCTCACACAGTCATAGAATATTCTGGAGAAAGCCAATTCTGGAATGTTTCAGATAATGTTCCAACTTATTCTCAATTTCAGTGCCCCAGCGTGTACCACGTAAGAGGGTGGAGTAGAGATGTACGTTTTTCAAATCACACACAATTAAAATTCATCATGTGGCCATTCAGTGCTTCAAATATGCACCAACATTCATTACGGTCGGTGGTGATCTGATGGTTTTCTCAGCTTCATGTCACAGGAGCTTTCGTCCATTCAACCGCCAGCTTCCTGGTACCGAGCAGACGATTCTCAGACATTTTGTTCCCCGGGTTTCTTCCAGCATGCGTTCAGAAGGCATTTCCCATGGGGACAGAGTCTCCGAACAATATATTTCACATGCTTTATAAATTCATGCAGCAGTCATAATGCTTTCCACAGACCAATCAAAAACATGCACTTATTTTATGGTTATCGATACCCAATCACAATTAGCCATTCTGGTTATTTCACTTTTCTTACCTTATTGTATTCAGCCAAAGACAGCTTCCAAACACTTGTTTCGTTATAAAATACAATTTCTAGCAGAGAACGGTTTTAACCTCAGCGGTTATCATGACCGTTATCTCAAATATACCTTTTTCCTTGTCATGAATGTTTCTCTTGCCCTTTGTCTGTGACTGATTCTGTGTGTAACAGTTACACAGTCTCCCACTCAATTGGCTGGATGGTTGGTTTGTGATGCAGAGGAAGGACACCAGCGCAGGTTCAATTCCCCACACTGACAGAGATTACTATGAAGGGTATGCTCTCTCAACCTCACCCCATCACCTGAAGTGTGGTGATCTTCAGCGTAAACCGCCATGAGTGGTCTATCTAATGAGAGTTCTTTGGGACTCTATTCTATCAATGTTAGCATTTTAATTTTAGTAGCAAAAATTTTTATTGAAGAAAAGATTTTTATTATTATAATAAACCAATAACAAAACAACTCAAATAACTGAACAAAATTACACCCATGTGCATGAATATACAAAACAAGTTAAAGTCTCTGAACGGACAGAAGAAAAACAAAAATAAACAATAAATAATAAATAAATAATATGGCTCAGCATAACAAACAATAGTTCTCGTTCTTTGAGAACATTACACATCCATATGTTCATAAATCTTCATATTTGATTCATTAGACAATATCATCATAGCTATATAAATGCTCTTATTACAGTGGTTGATAAACCTGTATCGCGGTAATCCAAAAAGGGTTGCCATATCTTATATAAATCTGCTTTTCGGTGCACCACACTGGTGAGAAAGTCCAAAGGGATATTTCCCATGACGAGCTTACAACGACCCAACAGACCCGGGGGCTTTTTAGACATCCAACACAACAGAATATATTTCCTAGCACAGGAAGTATGGGGGAGATACTATACGAGTATTTTGCATCAGTATTTACTGTTTAAAAGGATATGGAAGACGTAAGATGTAGGGAAATAGATGGTGACATTTTGCAAACTGTCCATATTACAGAGGAGAAAGTGTTGGATGTCTTGAAACGGGTCCCCAGGACCTGATGGGTGTACCCGAGAACTCTGTGGGAAGCTAGAGAAGTGATTGCTAGGCCTCTTGCTGAGATATTTGTAACTTGGATAGTCACAGGTGAGGTGCTGGAAGACTGGAGGTTGGCTAACTTGGTGCCACTGTTTAAGAAGGGCGGTTAGGACAAGCCAGGGAACTATCGAGCAGTGAGCCTGATCTCGGCGGTGTGCAAATTGTTGGAGGGAATCCTGGGGGACAGGACGTACATGTATTTGGAAAGGCAAGGATTGATTAGGGATGATCAACATGGCTTTGTGCTTGAGAAATCATGTCTCCCAAACTTGATTGCGTTTTTTGAGGAAGTAACAAAGAGGACTGATAAGGGCAGAGGGGGAGATGTGATCTATATGGACTTCAGTAAGGGTTTTGATAAGATTCCCCATGGGAGACTGATTAGCTAGGTTAGATCTCATGGAGTACAGGGAGAACTAGCTACTTGGATGCAGAACTGGCTCAAAGGTAGAAGACAGAGGGTGGTGGTGGAGGGGTGTTTTTCAGACTGGAGGCCTGTAACCAGTGCAGTGCTACAACGATCGGTGTTGGATTCAGTACTTTTTGTCATTGACCTGAATGATTTAGATGCGAGCATTAGAGTTACGGTTAGTAAGTTTGGAGATGACACCAAAATTGGAGGTGTAGTGGGCAGCGAAGACGGTCACCTCAGATCACAACGGGATCTTGACCAAATGGCCAAATGGGCTGAGAAGTGGCAGATGGAGTTTAATTCAGATAAATGTGAGGTACTGCACTTTTGGAAAGCAAACTTTAGCAGGATTTATACACTTAATGTTAAGGTCGCAGGGAGTGTTGCTGAACAAAGAGGCCTTGGAGTATAGGTTTATAGCTCCTTGAAAGTGGAGGTGCAGGTAGATAGGATAGTGAAGAAAGCGTTTGGTATGTTTTCCTTTATTGGTCAGAGTATAGAGTACAGGAGTTGGAAGATCATCTTGCGGCTGTACAGGACATTGGTTAGGCCACTGTTGGAATATTGCGTGCAAATCTCGTCTCCTTCCTATCGGAAAGATGTCGTGAAACTTGAAAGGGTTCAGGAAAGATTTGAAAGGATGTTGCCAGGGTTGGAGGATTTGTGATATAGAGAGAGGCTGAACAGGCTGGGCTGTTTTCCCTGGAGCGTCGAAGGCTGAGTGGTGACATTATAGAGGTTTGCAAAATTATGAGTGGCATGGATAGGGTAACTAGGTAAAGACTTTCCCTGGGGTCGGGGAGTCCAGAACTAGAGAGCATAGTTTTAGAGTGAGAGAGAAAGATATAAAAGAGACCTACGGGGCAACTTTTTCACACAGAGTGTGGTGCGCGTATGGAATGAGCTGCCAGGTGTAGTGGGGGAGGCTGATGCAAGTACTACATTTAAGAGAAATTTGGATGGGTAAATGAATAGGAAGGATTTGGAGAGATATGGACTGGGTGCTGGCAGGTGGGACTACATTAGTTTAGGATATGTGGTCGACAAGGACAGGTTGGACCTGTCCATGCTGGACATCTCTATGACTCTCTGACTTATATTAATCTCTGTTTTTTGGTGCACCATGCTGGTGAGAAAGTCCAAAGGGATATTCTCCATGATGAGCTTACAAAGACCCAACAGACGCGGGGAGTTTTCAGGCATCCAATACAACAAAATATTTTTCCTAGCACAGAAAGTAAGGATATATTTTTTCCCATGTGCATCTGCGTAAGATACTCTGCGCAGGCCCAGGAAAAGAGAAACCGGGTCCATCTCCAATTCGGTCCCCAAGACCCACTCTACTGCACCTAACACAGTGCTCCAATATATACAAAGCCTGCAGCAGGACCACATACAATAAGCAAGAGTGCCTGTAGTCATTCTGCATTTAGGGCATGCTGAAGGTAATCCCACTTTGAATTTTGAGAGAAAATCTGGTGTCAGATAGACCCTATGAAGAATTTTCAACTGCATGGAATGTGTCCAATTACAGACTAAAATCCTTCGAACATTTTCACAAATATCCTCCCATGTCTCTGAAGAGATCTAAACCCCCAAATCTCTCGCACAGACATCACGAAGCTGCACAGTCTTGTCTGAGAGGACACTATCCAACTAATGATAAAGGGTGCTGACACAGAGTATAATTCTTAGCAGTAAGAACCCACTTCTCTATATCGGACTATAAGTGTCTGTTAAAAGTAATTTTTAATCAAATTTCTAATCTGGAAAAAAACAGAAGTCTCTACTGGGTAGTCCATACTTACGTGTTATTTGAATAAATGATATCATTGTTTCTCCCTCAAGTAACACATGGTGGCTCAGTGGTCTGCACTGCTGACTCATCGCACCAGGGTCACAGGTTTGGTTCCAGCCTTGGGTGACTGGCTGCGTTGAATTAGCATATTCTCAACTCTGCCTGCAAAGGTTTCCTCCCGCAGTCACGAAGATGTGCAGGTTAGATGAATTGGCCATTGCTAAATTGCTCATAGTGTTCCAGGATCTGTAAGTTGGGGCATTACTCAGGGTAAATATAGGATGGTAGGGGAATGGGTCTAGGTGAGTTACTCTTCAGAGGGTCAAAGTGGACATGTGGGGCCCAAGGAACTGGTTCCACTCTGTAGGGATTCTATCAATTCTAAATCACCCAAGCAAGGTACACCCCTCGCTGCCCACAGTGAACACCTGGAATCCATTATCCCCGTTTGACAACCCGGTATACCAATTAGAGTGGGAAGAAACATAGTAATGGCTGTATTGCGCTCGATCTGACGCATTGTCCGTCATGTTTTAACAGTATTTATCATCATTAGTTGATAACAATATTCCATAAACGTTGTCAATTTATCTAAGAACAACAGACTAATAAGGATTCACTTTGTCTGAGAGGGCTCAATGTCTAGCCATATCGATGCCGTTGTCTCAGCGGCCTAGGCACTCAAATATGATGGAAAAAAACTTAATTGATTGCTTTCAATCTGGGAGATCAACTCCCCACAATCTGTGGGGCAGTTGCAATTTTGTTAGCTTGATAAAGAATCGCTTATGGAACCAAATAAAATGGAGAAACCAGCCATTTTTTATCTAAAAAAAAACTTAGATTACTTACAGTGTGGAAACAGGGTCTTCAGCCCAACGAGTCCACACCGATCTGCAACCCACCCAGACCCATTCCCCTACACCCAACACTTCGGGCAATTCAGCGTGGCCAATTCACCTAACCTGCACATTTTTGGACTAGGGGACGAAACCGGAGCACCCAGAGAAAACCCACACAGACACGGGGAGAACGTGCAAACTCCACGCAGCCAGTCACCTGAGGTGGGAAGTGAACCCGCTGTGAGGCAGCAGTGCTAACCACTGTGCCACCCACATGCCTCATCTGTCTGGGAAACATAAAATAAAGCATTCACACGGGGTGTAGGAAATGAGGAAGGACATTCATTTTAATAACAGTTATCCGACCTAGCCAGGATATTGGAAGTGCCTCCCACCTTTGAAGGTCTTGTTTAATTTTGTCAAACAAATAGACATAGTTCACGTTAAATAAGTAATCAAAGACAGATGTAGTGAATATACTGAAATAGGGAAACCACCCCAGTGACCATTTAACAGGAAACCAGAATTTGGCCTCAGTATCAGGTATTTCACTAAGACCTCCCATAGGCATAGCCTCCAACTTTGTAAAATTAATCTTATCGCCGGAAAGGCAACAAGCGAATTAATGCATTGCATCACATGAACTACTGAAATTGCGGGATTTGACCAAAAAAACATAAGACCCTCGTCTGCATACAATGTAATCTTACATAACATCTATCCACTTCTGGGGCAGTTATGTTGAAATCCCTACGGATGGCCTCCACCAGTGGCTCAATCCCCAGCGTAAACAACAATGGTGAAAAGTGTCAACCTTGCCGGCTGCCTGGAGAAATATTAATATTACTGGTTGGCCACACCATTAGTGAGAACCGCAGCCAGAGGATCACGGTAAAGGACCCTCACCAACTTGATAAAAACTTTGCAGAGACCAAACCGTTCAAATGTACAGAAGAGATCCGGCCACTCAACCCAATCAAATACCTTCTCTCATCTAAAGAGATCAATAATCCCTGGACAGATTGTTGTTGACACTCTTGGATCATATTGAGTAAATTCTTAACATTGTAGGAAGATCTGCGGCCCTTTATAAAGCATGTTTGGTCCTCTTTGGTAACGGAAGGCAGCAAAGTTTCCAGCCTGAATGCACGAGTCTCAGACTGGATTTTGAGACCAACATTTAAAAGTGAGATTGACGTGTAAGAAGCACAATCCTCCAGGGTCTTCCTTTCTTCAGCATCAGAGAGATGAGAGCCTCTCTTAAGGATGGACGGAGGGGTTTGTGACTGTATGAGTGATGGAATATATTAAACATCAGCCCTGACAATAGGTTTATAAATTATTTATAAAAATCACGAGGAAATCTGTCAGGAACGTGCGCCTTTACATTCTGAAGCTGCTTCACACCCTCCTGTGCTGAGAATGGTGCATTAAGGCACAACACATATTCAGGGGTTACTCCCGGAAGACCCAGGTTCTTGAAACATGACTCCATCTTTATCCATCTATCCTCATAATGTTCAGTCTGAAATAATTCGGAGAAAAGTCTGGGACAGGCTGCATTAATCTTTTTGTAATTGAAGGTAAGGATCCCAGTACCTTCCCTAATTGAGGTAATGGCTTGAGAGGGGCGCTCGTTTTCCTGGCAAGATAGGCTAAATACTTGCCTGGCTTATCACCATGTTCAAACAGCCTTTGTTTTGCAAAAGTAAATTCCTTCTTGGCTGTCTGTGTGAGCGTGGAATTCATTGTAGACCGAAGTGTTGTGATCCTCTGCAGCTTAGCCACTGAGGGTCTATCACAGTATGCCCTCTTGGCTGCCCTCAGCTGTGCCTCAAACCAGCGTTCCTGCTCCCCCTTCTGCTACATCCGAAGGAATAATTATTCCCTTGGCATAAGCCTTAGCAATTTCCCATAGAATGCATGGCTTACTGATTGAATCTGAATTAATGGCTAAGGAAGTTCTGATTTCATTGCAGAAATACTCAATGAGCTAACTAGCCTTCAGAATAAAGGGATACATTCGCCAGTGTCTCAAATCAGTTATATTTCCCTTGATCTTAATCAATAAGTATGGTCAGAAATGGTAATATTCCCAATTATGCAGGATGCCACCGAATCTAAGATTGTTGCAGGGATGGGGAAAATATCAAACATCGTGTGCCATTTCTGCGGGTTAATGAAGATAATAAAAGCCCTACTTGTGAGGTAGATGTTCCTCCAGACATCTACCGGCTCTAGTTCTGCACACAAATCCACCAATTGGGTACATTATAACGAGGGCATTGAGGGACCTTCAGACATTCTGTCCACTGTGGGGTCCATAAGAGAGTTGAAATCTCCTTCTACGATAATATACCATGATGCAAGATTTCTGAATTTGGAAAATGCATCTACCAGAATCTAAAGAGGGTGCGCCGGGGGGTGGGGGTGGTGGTGGGGGTGGGGTGTCGCAATTAATATTCAAAACACTGGATATTTACCATAGTTCAAGGCCTGGGGGATTATGATCCTCCCGTGAGTGTCAAATACAATCTAGTAATTTAAATGGAAGATTCTTCTTATCCAGTATGGCCTCTCCCCTACTCCCAGTATTAAAAGACGAAACAAAACCCGTTCAAACGCGGCCTGCTGTAACGTCAAGTGTTCCTTGTCATCAAGATGCATCTCCTGCAATAGGACAACATCCACTCTCTCTGTTTTAAGACTAGAAAGCAAATTTTTCTCTTGACTGGCCAATGGCTCCCTTAATGTTCCAGGTACACCATTTAAGCACATCATTATCCAGAACACACTGTAGCAACATTTGAACTCGAGAGAGGAAGAACTTGAATTACTGATCATTAATAAACAACGTCTCAGAGAGCATAAAAACTACACAAACTAAAACTACTGCAACGGACAAGCTCTCAAAACTTTCCAAAACTAAACATAAATAAAAACTGAACAAAATCGATAGGGGAATTTAAAATGTCCACAAAGTTTTTGCTTTCTCTGCAGAGTCAGACGAGTTCATGGATCCATTAAATGCAATACGGAGAATCGTTGAATACCAGAGGGAATACTGATTCCCGAGTTCCCTTACTCTTCTCTTGAATGGTGTTAGACTTGGAAGCAGGTGAGCACTTTGGTGATAACGATCACAATTCTGTTATGTTTACTTTAGTGATAGCAAGGGATAGGTGTATAACACTGGCAAGAGTTACAGCTGGGGGAAAGGCAATTACGATGCGATTAGGCACGATTCAGGAAGCATAGGAGGGAGAAGGAAACTGAAGGGGATAGGCACATTAGAAATGTGGAGCTTATTAAAGGAAAAGATACCGTGTGTCCTCGGTAAGTATGTACCTGTCAGGCAGGGAGGAAGCCGTAGTTTACGAAGGAAATGGAATCTCTGGTCAGGAGGAAGAAGAAGGCTTACGTTAGGAAGAGATGTGAAGGCTCAGTTAGGGCGGATGAGGCTTACAAGGTAGCCAGGAAAGACGTAAAGGGCGAGCTCAGAAGAGCCAGGAGAAGACATGCGAAGTTGTTGCCGGACAGAATCTTTGTAAACCCTAAGGCTTTCTATAGGTATTTAAGGAATAAAAGAATGACGAGAGTAAGATTAGGGTCAATCAAGGATAATAGTGGGAAGTTGTGTGTGGAGTCAAATTAGATAGGGGAAGCAGTAAATGATTATTTTTCAACAATATTCACTCTAGAAAATGACAATGTTGTCAAGGAGATTACTGAGATACAGGCTACCAAAGTAGTTGGGATTGAGGTTCACAAGGAGTAGGTATTATAAAATCCTGCAGAGTGTGAAAGTAGGTAAGTCTCCTGGGCCGGATGGGATTGATCCTAGGATCCTCTGGGAAGCCAGGGAGGAGATTGCCGAGCCTCTGGCCTTGATCCTTAAATCGTCATTGTCTACACGAATAGTGCCAGAAGACTGGAGGATGGGCAATGTGGTTCCCCTCTTCAAGAAGGTCAGTACAGACAATCCTGGTAATTATTGACCAGTGAGCCTTACTTCAGTTGTTGGTAAAGTGTTGGAAAAGGCTTTAAGAGATAGGATTTGTAATCATCTAGAAAAGAACAATTTGATTAGGGATAGTCAGCACGGTTTTGTGAAGGGTAGTTCGTGCCTCACAAACCTTATTGAGTTCTTTGAGAAGGCGACCAAACAGGTAGATGAGAGTAAACCGGTTGATGTGGTGTATATGGATTTCAGCAAGGCATTCGATAAGGTTCCCCACAGTAGACTATTGTACAAAATGTGGAGGAATGGGATTGTGGGAGATAGAGCAGTTTGGATCAGTAATTAGCTTGCGGAAAGACGGCAGAGGGTCCTGGTTAATGGGAAATGTTCATCTTGGAGCCCAGTTAGTAGTGGGTCGGTGTTGGGTCCACTGCTGTTCGACATTTTCATAAACGACCTGGATGAGGGTGTAGAAGGGTGGGTTAGTAAATTTGCAGACGACAGTAAGATCAGTGGAGTTGTGGATAGTGACGAAGGATGTTGTCGGTTACAGAGAGACATAGATAAGCTGCAGAGCTGGGCTGAGAAGTGGCAGATGGAGTTTAATGAGGACAAGTGTGAGATGATTCACTTTGGTCAGAGTAACCGGAATGCAAAGTACTGGGCTAATGGTAAGACTCTTGATAGTGTAGATGAGCAGAGAGATCTCGGTGTCCAGGTACATAGACCCTTGAAAGTTGCCACCCAGGTTGACAGGATTGTTGAGAAGGCATACAGTGTTTTCGCTTTTATTAGTAGAGGGATCGAGTTCAGGAACCATGAAGTTATGCTATAGCTGAACAAAACTCTAATGCAGCCGCACTTGGAGTGTTGTGTACAGTTCTGGTCACCACATTATAAGAAGGATGTGGAAGCTATGGAAAGGGTGCAGAGGGGATTTACTAGGATGTTGCCTGGTATGGAGGGAAGGTCTTACACGGAAAGCCTGAGGGAGTTGAGGCTGTTTTCGTTGGAGAGCAGAAGGTTGAGAGGAGACTTAATAGAGACATATAAGATAATCAGAGGGTTAGATAGGGTGAGCCTTTGTCCAAGAATGGTAACGGCGAGGATGAGGGGGCATAGCTTTAAATTGAGGGGTGATAGATACAGGACAGATGTCAGAGGTTGTTTGTTTATTAAGAGAGTAGTAAGGTTATGGAATGCTTGCCTGAAACAGTAGTAGATTCACCAAGTTTAAGTACATTTAGATCGTCATTGGCCAAGCATATGGACGTACATGGAATAATGTAGGTTAGATGGGTTTCAGATTGGTATGACAGGTCGGTACAACATCTAGGGCCGAAGAGCCTGGGCTGTGCTGTAATGTTCTATGTTCTATATCATCATTTTTTTTCTGAATCACCGCCGCTGAAAAGTCCCGAAAGGACATAATCCTGGAGCCCATGAATTAAAGCCATTGGATCTTTCCGCTGGGTTCTGGAAGCTTCCATTAGTCTTTGTTTATCCCCATATCTATGTAACCGCACGAGGACAGGGCAAGAGCAGTGCACCGTAACCCGATGAACCGTCTCAGTCTTCATCCGTCCCTCTTCAGTTTCGAAGTGAAGGAATCGCTGCAGCCAGTTCTCAAAAAATACTCACTGGCTGACCACCTGTGTCTGGGCCAGCAGACCGACGATGTGAACATTCTTCATTCTGCCCGTGTTCTCAAGGTCGGCATCATGTTCAGTTAAGATACAGAACTGTTTTTCTGGATGTTCTGAAGCAATGTGATTTTGCACCACTGTCTACATTTTCCCCTACAATGCAAATTGCTGCCCATTCCTTGAGAATCCTTGACTCTGTTGTTATTTATGAATCTTCTGTCTGTGCATCAAAAATATTCAATACCTCTGCCCTCCAATGCTCAGTGGGGAAGAGAGTTTCAAATACTCTGAGAAAACAAAAATTAATCTCAAGTGTGTGCAAGATTATTTTTGTCTCCTTACCTGAGAAAGGATATAATTAAATTGGAAGCAGTTCGGAGATGCTTCACTTCATGGATTCCAGGGATGAGGATCTTATATTATGAAGGCTTTAACAGGTTACTCTTGGGATGAGAGGTGATGTTATTGAAACATACAAAACCGAGAGGAGAGTGATCAGATGGATGCCCACTGGGTGTTTGCATCGTCCAAACTTCTTGTTGTTTTTATAGAATCTCTACAGTGTAGAAGCAGTACATTCCGTCCATCATGTCCACATTGGCCCTCGGAACTGTATCCCTCCGTGACCTGCCCCCCTACTCTATCCATGTAACCCTGCATTTCCCATCACTAACCTATCTAACCTACACACCCCTGGGCACTATGGGCAATTTAGCATGGCTAATACACTCTAAGCTGCATATCTTTGGACTGTGGGAGGAAACTGGAACACTGGGAGGAAACCCGCACAGACCTGGGGAGAATGTTCAAAATCAACATAGAGGGTTGCCTGAGGTTGGAATTGAACGCAGCTCCATGGCGATGGGAGGTAGCAGTACTAACCTCAGATCCACCTTGTGCATCCGTTAGTTATATTAGTTACTTGTGGCTGACTAAATAAATCTGCCTGACTTGTTCCTGTCACTGAACCTCACCCAGTCTGAGAACTTTATCATCAGACATATCACCAACTTGGTTACATTTACACTTTGTTGTGAGCAGTGGAGGAGTGGGATTAGAAAAGGAAACAGTGACATCCTCCAACCTCAGTCAGAGCAGGAATTAGGAGAAATTCACAAAGTGGTATTTCATTCCAATGGGAATTCTCTTTCCCAGAAGTTTGGGATGACCAGATATTTATATTATACCGAGGCTTGCTTTGTCTGATTGTCTACAGACAGGTGACTCAGGGATAATGGTGCATGGAGAGCAAAGTGCAACTGGGACCACAATGAGATGTGCCATGACCTTATTTACTGGTGGAGTAGTGCTAAAGGGCCGACTAACCCCCATGTGTTCCTCAGCTGTGTGTTCTGATGTTCCATTCAGCCCTTCAGACCTGCTACACAGGGGCAGATGGAGGCCACTCCGATGGTTAGCTGCAGTTGCCGAAATGTACTTGTAAAATGCAGGCTGGGCCAGAAAGTGCCCCCACCACCCCCAATCACTGTTTCCAGGCTTCCCCTCACTGTAACTTCTGCTCCAGTTGTGCCACATATTGCAGCCCCAGATATTCTGGGAATACAACCCCATACCGCACCCAGGGTTAAAACAACAAATCCTCTGCTCTCCTTGAATGCAACATTTTGCAACACGATTTCCAGGAAAATAACCTGTTAATTTACAAAAGCATAACATGTGAAATGAATAAATAGGAACAGGAGTAGGTCAATCAGCCCCTCAAGCTAACCTTGTCATTTAGTAAGAACATGGCTGATCTCTTCCAGGGATCAACTCCACTTTCTTGCTGACTCCTTGTATCCTTCCACATCTCACTAGGTCAGGGAATTCCAGACATTCACTACCTTCTGAGAGAAGACATCGGTTTGCTTCTCAGATTGAAATCGATGTTCCTCATTCGATATCTGTACACACTTTGCCCAAGAATGGAAACAACTTCTCGACATCTAATTTCTCAAGCCTCTGCTGTGTCTTGTATGTTTCAGCAGTATCACTCATCATTCATTTAAACCCCAATGAATGATCGCCTCACCATTTTAGAGATTTTCAATAACTAAACCCTTTCATCCCAGGAAGCCGTCTAATGTACCAACCTAGTTACTTGCTGCATCAGCATGCTGACTTTATGTTTCATACACAGGAATACTCCAATCATTTTGTACTGCTCCTTTTCTGGAAGTCCTCTTCATTGAATAACAGCCTGCCTTTTGATTCTCAGTGTCATCCTCAAACTCGGATGCATACTGCACTCTGCTCCCTCCTTCAGGCTATCAGTATAGATTAAAAATTTGTAAAATTGTAGATTGCCATCAGACTGATATTTGTGGTACTCCAGCAGATACACCCTTTTCATAAAGATCCATTAATCCTGACTCTTCGATTTCTGTGTTTACCAATCATCATCCCATGTTAATACAGTATCAGACGTCCTAGAGCTTTTGTTTTGTGTAAGAACTTTCATTTTGTAATACTTGTGGAAAATCTCTGGAAAGTTTTGTGTCTACCAGTTCCCCTTTATCAAGTCCACATGTTACATTTTCAGGCATCTCCAGAAGTACTTTGCATGATTTTACCGGGGAAAATATAATTTCCCGTTCACAAAACCACACTGACTCTCCGTGAAGCATTTCTAAATGTCCATGCTGGGCAAGTTTTCCAAACTAAGCTAGTCCCATCTGCTTTCCTTTGACCCATATGCCTCTAAGTTTTTCCCATTCATATGTTTGTTCAAATGAGTTTTAAATGTTGCAGCTGTACACGCAACTACCACTCTTCCTCTGGAAGCTCATTCCATAACCACACCACACTCTGTATAGAAACGTTGTCCCTTCGTCCCTTTTAAATATTCCCTCTAACACCTTAAACCCACTCCCTCTATGCTTGAACTCCCCCAGCCCGTGGAAAAGATCTCGGCTATTCACCCTATCCATTCCTCTCATGATTTTATAAGCTTCTACAATGCCAGCCCACAACCTTCTACACTCCATCTGACATTAACTTCAAGAACAAGCATTTAAAGATAAGCACTGCAAATGTGAAACAATATTAAACATGACAGGTAAACAATACTCACCCCAAACTATACAGTTATTTGTTTTTCTCCATGTTACAATACTAGATTAGATTAGACTTACAGTGTGGAAACAGGCCCTTCGGCCCAACAAGTCCACACCGACCCGCCGAAGCGCAACCCACCCTTACCCCTACATTTGCCCCTTACCTAACACTACGGCAATTTAGCTTGGCCAATTCACCTGACCCGCACATCTTTGGACTGTGGGAGGAAACCGGAGCACCCGGAGGAAACCCACGCGGACACGGGGAGAACGTGCAAACTCCACACAGTCAGTCACCTGAGTCGGGAATTGAACCCGGTCTACAGGCGCTGTGAGGCAGCAGTGCTAACCACTGTGCCACCGTGCTAAGGCTGCATGAAATGCTTACTAATGCCAGTAAGAAGTTAAGCATCTGAATTCCTTTGTCTAAAGGGGATGCTGATCACGATAGTGAAAACGTATCTATGGCCAGATCTATATAATAACACATAGCCAACATTCTCCCTCCTGGCCTCTCTATGACCGTGTGTCTTCTTTATCATGCAATCAATAGAGAGAACCCCTTTCCCCCATTCACACCTTAATTTAAACCCGTTTTACAGAATCTTCTCATTCACCACTACTAAAATCCCGTTTATCTTTTGCCACACCCTCTTTTCCCTGCAACCCATCCCCCACTTCTGGCAAGGGATTAAAAAACCATTTTGCAATTGCATTCAGTTTTGAAGAAGTGTCACACTGGACTGGAAGCGTTAACTCTGTTTCTCTGTCTCTGCAGATGCTGACAGACCTTCTGAGTTTCTCCAGAAATGAATAGGCACAGAACAAATTTTCAATTAAACAAATGACTATGGATACTGGAAATAAGGGTATAAAATGCTGGAGATACTGGGAGCTTTATAGAAGATTCACTGGACCTGAAAGTTTAACTCTGCATTCACTCCAGTAAATGCTGCAACGTCTTTAGCAATTTATTCAGCAATTTCTGTTTTTGAACAATTTCCAATAACGTATGTCAAAGATGCCTAAACATCTTGTCCATCATGGAGTGCCATACACTGGGATCTGAACAATAACGCATGGTGCAGAAGTTCGTTGACTTCGAAATTGTATAAGGTTGGCATCACTGACACTACAGAGGTCTGAATCATGGTCAGGGAGACAAACAGAGGGAAACACATTCACTTCAAATAGAGAAGATATCATTATGGAATGGAGAAGATTCAGATTAGTACCTTAAATGGATTGAGTTTATGAAACAATTTTGAGGCGAGGCACCAAGGAAAGACTCCATCAGAATGAGAATATGAAAATGGAAGTATTTCCGCATCAGAAACCAGAGTAGTTCACTGAGTGCAGGGCTGATGGGTGAATGGGTCTCGGTGTGAAATGGGGAACAGTCAGTAGAATTGTATTGTAAATATTGAGGCTTAAACTGGGTTATCATCTGATGCTGTAGCTCACAGCAGCAGAAGAAGCAGAATTGTTTTCAATGACAATCTGTAACATTTTCCTCAGGATAATCTCTCAGGCCACCATTACCATCAAGCCGATCCATGGTTCAGTGACGAGTGTGGGTGAACATGCCAGGGTCGGAATCACGTGCACCTAAACCTTATGACTACCCATTAATGCGACCACACTTGACTGGTTACACTCCAAACAGCAGGACTAACATCTGATACAGAGGGAGAAATGATCCTAAGACTAACAAATCAGATCTAAGCTCTGTCGATCTGTCAAATCCATGCATAAAAGTCGATGGACCATTAAACAACTTACAACAAATATCCGCACCCTATCTAATGGAACAGCCTTGTACGTCAGTGTAAAAGATGCAGTATCTGCACCATCCTTAGCCAGAAGTGTTGAGTCGATTATCCACCTCACCTTCATGATGATGCCCACAGAACCACAGATGGCAGTCTTAAACCAATTCAATTCACTGCACGTGACATGAAAAAACAGCTGGACACTGTAGATAAGGCAGTGGGCCCTGACACCATTCCTGCAATAGGACTGAAGACTTGTGCTGCACAACAAGCCGTGCCTCTCGGGAAGCTGTTTCATTCCAGCTCCAACTCTGACATCTCCCTGGCAATGTGGAAAATTACTCAACTATATCCAATCCGCTAAGAGGAGGATTACTGCAATCTGACTCTTTACTAATCCTTCAGTCCCATCACGACAGTTATATTGATGGGAGTTCTATTTGACAGATATGTCAAGCAGCACAGAAATATCCTGCTCAGTGTGGTTTCCGATAGATCCCCATGTGGAGTTGGTGCTGTTGTGGAAATGTCACTGGATTACTAACCTAGACCAGGCTAATGCTCTGACAGCTGGTGCAAATTAAAAACAATTAATAAAATATCAAGATCTAGAATCTGGTGTCAGTAATAGTGATCTTGTGTTCAATATCAGTTGTAAACGTCGATTACTTTCCCCAATGTACTTTCAGGAAGTGAATCTCCCGTGCTTTCCTGGTCTGGTCTAAAAGTGACTCCAGACACAGAGACGTGTGATAAACTCTTCAATGATCTCTGAATCGGCCAAACAAGAGCCTCAATTATATCAAACTGCACTGAGGTCTTAAATGATTTACCCGAATCGAACACCAGGTCCCAGCCTCGTTAGGAGAAAAGGGAATGGGAAACACAATCCTGTTGACCCTACAGAGACCTCTACGAACAGTTGAGAGCTTGTGATAATATTTGTGACAATAGAACTTTCCCACACACTGCACAGAAACATTGTGACAGGAGCAGGTCATACAACACATTGAGCTTTCCCTGTGTTAGTTAATGGCCGAACATCTCCTCAGTGCAGTTTTCCTCATACAATAGTCATATCCCTTAATATGTTTAAACATTGTGAAATATAAAATGAGAACTGCTGTAGTGCCTTCAGCCCATCAGTTTTGCTCCTCCATTCAATGTACAGGCAGTTCTCCGATAACTTGTGTTGATTAAATACAATTTGGCTGCAATGTGATTCGTGAATCTTTTTTTTCTGTAAAGTGAACTCCCGTTCACTGTGACGCGATTCCTTGCCAGGAACCAGCTGAGCAGCAAAACCCTGCCTCAGGATCCTCTCTCTGCAAAATGTACAATGTGGTCAGCTAAAACAGGAATGCAATGCGCTCAGGAAGCCTTGAAACTGAGGCTGAAACTGGAAATTGTAGACTACATTTCGAAAGAACTTTATTTCAAACAGTGGAGAGAATCTTGAAGAGACCTGGAATTCTCCATCGGCATCACGTGGTTATTCAGCCCCCACGCGCTTTCTGCTGAAAGGTACAGTGCTCCAGTGAGTGATCATAGTGTGAAAGTGTTACATTTACAGCATTGTTCCATTACAACAGGTGATTTAAAGATTTATTTAGGTGAACTAGTGTGTGTGTGTTAGACTAAACTTAATTTTTGGTTTTTACTGATACATTTTGGGGTTCGCCCCTTACCCTCTTTTTTTCCATAGACCACATTATTAATATTGTACTATTTTCGACAACGCAGTGTTGCTCAGAAACACAGTTACCGTGTTATTGGAGAACAACCTGGACTGATAGCTGATCTGCTATCTTCACACCATACTCCTGCTCTATCCCTATCCCTTTAATTTCCAGAAAACCTTATTGATATTCAGCGTCATGACTTCCACAGCCTGATCTGGGAGACAGTACTCCTGGTTTGCCAGTCTCAGAGTGCAGACATTTATTCTCACCTCAATGCAAAGCGGCCTGTCTGTACCTGATACTGTGGCCCCTTGCTTTAGACATCCGAGCCAGGGGAATTACCATCCCTGCTTCCAATCTGTCTCGCCCAATCAGAGTGTGATATATTTCACTTAGATCTCCACTCATTTTCCTAAACCGCATGGAACACAAGTCCAGTCCCGCCCAAACTCAGATCCCATAACAAGTCTGTCATCCCAGAGATCAGTCTGGTCATCCTTTGCTGCTCTCTCTCAATGTCAGGTTTGTCCTCTATTAGGAACAGAGACCAAAACTGCACACAATGCTGCACAATGTTCGAGATGGGGTCTCACCAAGGCCCTGTACAGCTGCAGTAAGATACTCTTACTCCTGTACTCAAATCCCCCTGAAATGAAGGTGAATACAGCATTTATCTTCCTCCCTACTTACTGCTCCTGAAATATTGCTTTCAGTGACTGGTGTACAGGGAGATCCAGATTTCTTTCAATGTTACAGCTCCCCACTTGCTGGGTCTATATACACTGGTCAGCATGCCAATGCCATTCCTAGTATTGACTCCTGGATTCAGAACTCACTGCCTTACATGGACTCGGAGGGCTGCACAGAAATAAACAAAAATGCAGCTTAAGTTCCTTTATAGAGCAACATTGTTCAACCACTCCATTTTCAAATGGTAGACTGCCATTCTATTGTTCCCATCAATGGTCCCATCTCATCTCTCCCATGCTCTCCATCCGCCACGTATTTACCCAGTCATTTCACTTGTCTCAGTCACCTTGGAGCTTTTTTACATCCTCCTCACCACTCACAAGCTGACATTGTTTAGTGCTGTCAGCAAACTTGGGAATATTGCATTTGAGATACTCAACCAAATTTATGATGTGTATTGGCAATAGCTGGCGCCCAAGCCACGATCCTTGCTGTATACCCCTAGCCTTCCATTAAAAAAAGTTGTTTTATTCCTACTCACTGTTTTTTGCCAGCTCTGTCCTTCGAGAATCATGTCCATGTATTAGCCCCAGTCCCACAGGATTCAAATTTGCACAATAGGCTTGGGGCTTTATCAAAACTATTTCTGAAATTCCACTCGTATTGCATTGATAGCTTCTACATAATTTTGCTAAAAGTCACTTTCTCAAGTATGATTCCTATTTCATGAATCTCTGTTGACTTTGTCTATGCCCATTAATTTCAGTCCGATACTTTCTCTAAACTGGTTAGTTGATAATTTAATTCTATTCCCTTTTGCTCACCAGAGTAAAGTTCCCTCGTATTGCTAGGAAGTTTTCTTTTTTGTTTTGCTTTCTTCTGTGAAGGCATAACTGAAGTATTTGACCCATAGTTCTGCTATTTCCGGGCCCTCAATTATCGGGGATCAAACTGTAGGAAAGCTGCACATTTTTTCCCCTAATTTTGCCATTGACATATTTTCAGAAAATATTACAAGTTCTGCGTAAAAACTTTGTTAAGATATTCTTCAGAATCCTATCAATTCCTATTTTAAGGTACTCAGTGATTGGCCTTCCACAGCCATACAATCACAGAAGCAAAGACTCTGTGCTATCAGAAATACAACACGGTCTACATTAGACCCACTTCGCGACACAATATCCGTAGCCTTGAATCTTAAGGCATTTCAAGTGCACTACCATGTATTTTCTAATGGTTTTGAGGTTACCATGACAACGCGCCTCTCAAGAAAAAAACATTTCAGACCCCAACACACTCTGGGTGAAAAGCAATCCTCAAATCCTCACTAAACCCCAAACCCTTCACTTTAAAAGTGTGGCCCTTTGACTAAAAGGAACAATTGCAGTCCATCCACACTGCCCCTGCTCCTCATAATCCTATCCTTCAGAATCACGTCCCCCTCAGCCTCCTCTTCTCCAAACTAAACAACCCAAACTTATCCAGCCTCCCTCCATAGCTGATGTGCTCAATCGCAGGGAACATCCTGGTGAATCTTCTTTGCACCCCCCCCCCCCCACAGTGCAATCACATCCTTCCTGTAATGTGATTCCCAGAACTACACACAGTATTCCATCTTGGCATCACCGAAGTTGCGCATAGCTCTTATAATCTGTGCCTCAATGAATCAAGGTTATGTTTACAGTCCCCTATGCTTTCCCAAATTATGTATTAACCTGTACATCACATTCAGGGATGTGTGGAGAAGCACCCTCTGACGTTCCTAGTGTGCTACCATTCATTGAGTCCTCCCCTGTCTGGTTCCTTCTTCCAAAGTGTATCACCCCATATTTATCAGGGTTACATTCCATCTGCCATTGACCTTCCCAGCTGACCATTCCATCTGTATCTTCCCGTAACTTAAGGCCTTCCTCCTCACTGCCAACCAACCGGCCAATCTGCGTATCAAACACAAACTTACTTATCACACTCGCCACCTCTCGTCCATATTCACAGCTACATCATTTACGAGTACCACAAATATTAAAGTGGAAAATCACACAACATCTGGTTAGAGTCCAACAGGTTTGTTCGGAGGCACTAGCTTTCGAAGCGCTACTTCTTCATCAGGTGATTGTGCGCTTTGATGAAGAAGCAGCACTTCAAAAGCTAGTGCAGCCGAATAAACCTATTGGACTATAATCTGTTGTTATGCGATTTTTAGCATTGTCCTCCCAGTCCAACACCAGCACCTCAGAATCACAAATAATAAGGGACACAGCACTGATCCCTGTAGTATACCATTGGACACTGGCCTCCAGTCACACAAGGAGTCAACCACCACCTTGTGTCTCCTACCACTAAACTTCATTTGGATGCAATTTGGCAAGTCACTAATGAGTCCGACCTGTTCCTTGGTTATTCTGATTCCGCTGGACACACTTGTAGAATATATGGGAATTCTCCCTAATCTTGCCCTGGCTGCAGGTTTCCATGCCCCTCTGTTAATTAGTCCCCTACGCGTGCAGAATTTCCTCCTTATTGCAGTCTTAAATGGTCTGTCCTTTATCCTGCCATTATTTCCCTTGATTGTGTATTAGACAGCCGGAGAAACATCCTGTTACTTTCCAACTTGTCACATGTTTTGTTAATTTTATACATTTCACCGTGACCCATCTCTCATTCTTTGAAACTCTAGAGAACGCGGGCCGCGTTTCCTCATCACGCAATCTCGCCAACTGAGGGATTAATCTGGAGAATGTCCATTGAACTTCCTCTGTGGTCAGTATATTATTTCTCAGATTTGGTGACCAAAAATGAACTCAATATTCCAGGTACAGTACTCATCAACACGCTGTTAAACTGCTTCAATATGTCTTTACATCTATATTCCGACTCCCTGAAAGGAAGGCAATCCAAATTTTAACTTAACACTTGCATATATTCCTCCAAATGCCCTTCACATTCATTGCATTTACAAACCCATTGAGTGTGTTCTTAAAGAAAGCCTTCTGATAATCTAAAATATGCCAATGTACTGGTTACCCATTATCTATGCTGTAAGAATCAACTTCAAACAATTCCAAAGCTGGTCAAGCATGATTTCCCTTTCAGACATGCATATTGATTATCTCCAATGTTGCTGTTAATTTCTAAATAACGAATATCACATCCTATATAATAGACTCCAACAGTTTCCCCACAAATGTCAAGTTAATTGGTCTGCAGTTCTCTACACTATCTCTTCTTCCCTTTGTAGATGCTTGGATCACTACCGTTCATCTATAGTGCTTGGATCCAGACTATGCAGAATGCACTTCGTAATAGAACACAGTCATTGGCAGTGCAACTAATACTTCTATTAGTGGTTTATTTCTGAAGATTTTGGTATGAAGTACATCTGGTTTGTCAAGTTAGCAAAGCTCAATCCAGCTGTATGTTCAAGTAGAGCCTTGTTACTGATAGAAATTGACTTTATGTCTTTCGATCCACAAGTCCTATATGATGATGTCGTATTTCTGGGTGACTTTCTGGATCTTCCTCCATGAAGACAGATGCAAAGTAACTGGTTATTTACTTGGCCATTTCCCTGTTATCCATAATAAGCTCGTCTCTCCTGATTGCAGATTTCCACATTTGACTATGCTTTTCTCTTTCCTTTGAAATATAGAACATAGATTTATGCAGTCTTTGTGTTCCTGTTTGTTTGCATGCATGTTCGCTTTTTGATTTCCTTACCCGTTTCATGGCCCTCCTTTACTGGATCGTAAATTTCTGAGAATTCTCAGGATTCCACAATGTGTGGAATTCTTCTGAAGTCACTTCCTGTGATTAATATATTCTTTAATTTATTATGCTAATCATTGTTAACTCACTTTCTCACTCGTGGGTGTTTTACCTGAAATAAATAGACGTGTGTTTCAGACTTTGTTGTATTTCTAGAAGTCTTCTGGCCCTGACCATATACATTCAGGAACACTGCAGGAGGACAGGGAAGAAATAGCGGGGGCCCTGGTTGGTACATTTGCATCATCGGTAGCCAATGGATGAGGTCCTGGAGGACTGGAGGGTAGTAAATGCTGTGCTGTTATTCACGAAGGGCTAAACAAAAACGGGGAACTATCGACCAATAAACCTAAAATCTGTGGCAGGTAAGTTATGTGACTAGATTCTGAGAGAGAAGATATGCATGCATTTGGAAAGACAGGGCCTTGTGAATGAGGGATCATGGCTCACAAATTTGTTAGACTGCTTTGATGAGGTGACCAGTAACTTTGTCAAGGGCATGGTTGTATATATAGATTTCAGTAAGGCCTTCAATAAGGTTCCACATGGTACGCTGCTCTGGAAGGTTAGATCACATGGAATTGAGGGAGAGTTGGCAAATTAGGTCCAAAATTAGCTTGATGATAGGAAGAAGAGGGTAATCGTGGAAGGATGCTTGTCGGACTGGAGGCCTGTGATGAGTGGAATGCCTCAGGGGTCGGTGCTGGGACCATATATTCATATATTACACATATCTGTGATTTAGATGAGAATGTACAGGCATGATTTGTAAGTTTCAAGGTGACACTAAAATAGGCGATATCGTGGACAGTGAGGAAGGTTATCAGAAATTTCAGAAATTACAGCAGTACCTTGATCAGGTGGGGAATTGGGCCGAGAAATGGCAAATTGAGTTTAATTCAGGTAAGTGTAAGTTCTTGCATTTTAGACAGTCAAATCAAGGCAGGAGTTTCATGGTGAATGGCAGGGCCTTAAGGAGTGCAGTGGAACAGAGTGACCCTGGAATTCAGGTGCACGGTTTTCTGTGAGTGGAGTCCCAGGTAGACAAGGCACTGAAAAAGGCTTTTGACTCACTGGCCTTCATCAGTTAGAGCACTGAATATCGAAATTAGGGAGTTATTTTGTAGTTATACAAGATGTTGGCGAGTCCATACTTGTAGCGTCATGTTCAGTTTTGTTCACTTTGCTCTAGGGAGGATGTTATTTAACTAGAAAGAGTGCAGAAGAAATTTACAAGCATGTTGCCAAGACTCAATGGTTTGAGTTATAGTGAGAGGTTGAACAAGTTGGAGTTTTTACTTTAGAATGTATGAGGCTGAAGGGGATCTGATAGTAGTGTAAAATATTATGGGAGGCAGTGATAGAGTGAATGCACTCAGTTTTTTCCCCCAGGATTGGGCAATCACGGACTAGAGGGCATCAAGTTAAGGTCAGAGGGGAAAGAGTAAAAGGGAACCTGAGGGGCAATTTCTTTTATACACAGGGTGGTATGCATATGGGATGAGCTGCCAGCAGAAGTGGTTAAGGCGGGTACATTCACAAAATTTAAAATGCATTTGGACAAATTAACAGGTAGGAAAGGATTAGAAGGATACAGGGAAATGGCAGGGAAATGGGGTTAGTGTGAATGGACATTTTGTTCGGAATGGACCAGTTTGGGCCGAATGGCCTGTTCCGTGCTGTAAGACTATATGGGTCTAACAACCATTGCTCTCCGACTGAATGTAATATTGTACTTACCCAGTTCACTGGAGTGAACTTGACACTCTAGCTTCTGGGCTTCCATGATGTTTGACCAGAATGTTCAAACATTCCATATTGAATGCAGACGCCGTGTAAAATGCAACATATTAATGTCACTATTCCTCCAAAGCTGCTTCAGAGCAAGGTCAGTAATTAGTCCTTCCGACCACACAATGGACAATAGACAATAGACAATAGGTGCAGGAGTAGGCCATTCTGCCCTTCGAGCCTGCATCCACCATTCAATATGATCATGGCTGATCATCCTTAA